>NC_052148.1:230334713-230428358 GCF_902713615.1 Scyliorhinus canicula
GTCGCCCTTGATCCTGCTGATTACCTAGAACGTGAGGGGGCTGAATGGGCCGGTTAAGAGAACTAGGGTATTTTCTCATCTGAAGGGGCTGAAGGCGGACGTGGCTATGCTCCAGGTGACCCACTTGAAGGTGGCGGACCAGGTTCGTCTGAGGAAGGGGTGGGTGGGGCAGGTTTTTCACTCAGGATTGGACGCGAAGAACCGGGGGGTGGCGATTCTGGTGGGGAAGAGGGTGGCGTTCGAAGCAGTTGAGGTGGTGTCGGACAAGGAGGGCAGATATATTATGGTGAAGGGTAGGCTGCAGGGAGAGAAGGTGGTGCTGGTAAATGTATATGCCCCAAATTGGGATGATGCTGGTTTCATGAGGCACTTGTTGGGCCGCATTCCGGACCTGGAGGCAGGGGGCCTGATCATGGGGGGAGATTTTAACACAGTGCTAGATCCCCCACTGGACCGGTCCAGTTCAAGGACGGGTAGGAGACCGGCGGCGGCCAAAGTGCTGAGGGGGTTTATGGACCAGATGGGAGGGGTGGATCCTGGAGGTTTGGGAGGCCGAAAGCGCGGGAGTATTCCTTTTTCTCTCATGTCCATAGGGATTATTCCCGAATAGATTTTTTAGTCCTGAGCAGGGGATTGATCCCGAAGGTGCAGGATGCCGAGTATTCGGCCATAGCGATTTCAGACCAGCTCCGCACTGGGTGATCTGGAGATGGGGAGGCGCGGGACCAGCGCCCGCTCTGGCGCCTGGATGTGGGGATGCTGGCTGATGAGGAGGTGTGTAGGAGGGTCCGGGCAAGTATTGAGGGGTATCTTGATACCAACGACACGGGGGAGGTCCGGGTGGGGATGGTCTGGGAGGCTCTGAAAGCAGTGATCCGGGGGGAGCTGATCTCCATCCGGGCCCATAGGGAAAGGAGGGAGAGGAAGGAGAGGGAGAGACTGGTGGGGGAGTTCCTGGATGTGGACAGGAGATACACGGAGGCACCGGAGGAGGGGTTGCTGGGGGAACGGCGTAGTTTGCAGGCCAAATTTGACTTGTTGACCACCAGAAAGGCGGAGACACAGTGGAGGAGGGTGCGGTATATGAGTATGAGGAGAAGGCAAGCAGGATGTTGGCACATCAGCTCCGTAGGCGGGATGCGGCTAGGGAAATTGGTGGAGTGACGGATAAGGGTGGGAATGTAGTGCAGAAGGGGGCAGAAGTAAATGGGGTCTTTAGGGACTTCTACGAGGAACTGTACCGGTCGGAATCTCCGATGGGGAGAGGGGGGGATGGAGAGCTTCATGAACAGGCTATGTTTCCCAAGGGTTCAAGAGGAGCTGGTAGAGGGGCTGGGGGCTCCGATAGAGTTGGAGGAGCTAGTCAGGGGGATTGGACAAATGCAGTCAGGTAAGGCGCCGGGGCCGGATGGGTTCCCGGTGGAATTTTATAAAAAGTATGCGGATCTGGTGGGCCCCCTGTTGGTGCGAGCCTTCAATGAGGCATGGGAGGGGGGGGCTTTGCCCCCGACGATGTCGCGGGCACTGATCTCTCTGATCCTGAAGCGGGATATGGACCCCTTGCAGTGTGGATCATACAGGCCTATCTCGCTCCTCAATGTTGACGCTTAGTTGCTGGCGAAGATCCTGGCCACCAGGATAGAGGACTGTGTGCCAGGGGTGATACACGAGGATCAGACAGGATTTGTCAAGGGACGGCAGCTCAACACGAATGTGTGGAGATTGCTAAATGTTATTATGATGCCGGCAGTGGAGGGGGAGGCGGAGATAGTGGTGGCGCTGGATGCAGAGAAAGCGTTTGATAGAGTTGAGTGGGGGCACCTGTGGGAGGTGCTGGAGCGGTTCGGATGCGGGGAGGGATTCATCAAATGGGTGAGGCTGCTCTATGCGGCTCCGAGGGCGAGTGTAGTTATGAATGGAAGGAGATCGGAGTACTTTAGGCTCTACCGTGGGACCAGGCAGGGGTGCCCCCTGTCCCCCTTGCTCTTTGCATTGGCGATTGAACCTTTGGCTATGGCGTTGAGGGAGTCAGGGAGATGGAGGGGTCTGGTGCGGGGTGGGGAGGAACATCGGGTATCGCTGTATGCGGACGACCTGCTGTTGTATGTGGCGGACCCAGAAGGGGGAATGCCGCGGGTGATGGAGCTGTTAGCGGAATTTGGGGGCTTCTTGGGCTATAAGTTAAATTTAGGCAAGAGCGAGGTATTTGTAGTACACCCGGGTGATCAGGAGGAGGGACTTGGGAGGCTCCGTTTAACAGGGCAGTGAAGAGTTTCAGATACCTGGGGGTGCAGGTGGCCAGGAGTTGGGGGACTCTCCATAAGCTTAATTTTACCAGACTGGTGGAGCAGCTGGAGGAGGAATTTAAAAGTGGGACATGGTGCCGCTATCGTTGGCGGGTAGAGTGCAGTCCATCAAAATGACGGTTCTCCCGAGGTTCTTGGTCCTCTTCCAGTGTTTGCCCATCTTTATCCCTAGGGCCTTTTTTAGAAGGGTGACGAGCAGCATCATGAGCTTTGTTTGGGCGCATGGGACCCCGGGGGTGAAGAGAGTCTTCTTGGAGCGGGGTAGAGATGGGGGGGGGGGGGGGGGGGGGTGCTGGCGTTACCCAATCTCTCGGGGTATTATTGGGCGGCCAATGTGTCAATGGTGTGCAAGGTGGGTGATGGAGAGGGAGGGGGCAGCATGGAAACGGATGAAGAGGGCGTCCTGTGGAGATACAAGCCTGGGGGCCCTGGTAACGGTGCCGTGGCCGCTCCCTCGCACGAGGTATACCACGAGTCCAGTGGTGGCGGCTACCCTCAAGATTTGGGGGCAGTGGAGGCGACATAGGGGAGAAGTGGGGGGCTCGATGGAGGCTCCGTTAAGGGGAAACCATCGGTTCATCCCGGGGAACATTGATGGGGGATTTCAGGGTTGGCACAGAGCGGGCATCAGACAGCTGAGGGACCTGTTTATTGATGGGAGGTTTGCGAGCCTGGGGGAGTTGGAGGAGAAATTTGGGCTCCCCCGGGGAACATGTTCAGGTATCTTACAGCTAGATGGCAGGTGGAGGGATTCCCTTCGCTTCCCGCGAGGGGGGGTGAGTGACAGGGTGCTTTCGGGGGTCTGGGTCGGAGAGGGGAAGATATCTGATATCTACAAGGTTATGCAGGAGGTGGAGGAGGCGTCAGTAGAAGAACTGAAAGCTAAGTGGGAGGGGGAACTGGGGGAACAGATCGAAGACGGGACATGGGCTGATGCCCTGGAGAGGGTTAATTCTTCTTCCTCATGTGCGCGGCTTAGCCTCATCCAATTCAAGGTGCTGCACCAGGCCCACATGACTGGGACGAGGATGAGTAGGTTCTTTGGGGGTGAAGACAGGTGTGTCAGGTGTTCGGGGAGTCCAGCGAACTATGCCCATATGTTCTGGGCATTCCCGGCACTGGAGGAGTTCTGGAAGGGGGTGTCAAGGGTGGTGGGATCCAGGGTCAAGCCAGGATGGGGACTGGCGATTTTTGGGGTTGGGGTGGAGCCGGGAGTGCAGGAGGTGAAAGAGGCCGGTGTGCTGGCCTTTGCGTCCCTAGTAGCCCGGCGAAGGATCTTGCTACAATGGAAGGATGCGGGGCCCCCAAGCGTGGAGACCTGGATCAACGACATGGCGGGTTTTATCAAGCTAGAGGGTCAAATCCACCCGGAGAGGATCGGTACAAGGGTTCTTTAGGCGGGTGGCAACCTTTCCTCGACTTTCTGGCTCAACGATAGTGTACTGGGACAGTAGCAGCAGCAACCCGGGGGGAAGGGGGGGGGAAGAAAGGGGGGGGGGAAGGGGAAAGGGGAGGGGGGAAATGGGGGGGAGGGGAAAAAGGGGGGGAGGGGGGGAAAGGGAGGGGGGGGAAGGGGAAAGGGGGGGAGGGGAGAGAGGGGAAGGGAGGGGGGAAAGGGGGAAGCGGGAAGGGGGGAAAGGGGGAGGGGGGAAGCGGGGAGGGGGGAAGCGGGAAGGGGGGAAAGGGGGAGGGGGAAGGGGGAGGGGAAGAGGGGAGGGGAAGGAGGGGAAGGGGGAGGGGAAGAGGGGAGGGGGAAGGGGGAGGGGGAGGGGAAGGAGGGGAGGGGAAGTGGGGGAGGGAAGGGAAGGGGGGAGGGGAAGGGGGGAGGGGGAAGGGAGGGGGAGGAAGGGAGGGAGGGAGGGGAAGGGAGGGGGAGGAAGGAAGGGAGGGGGAGGAAGGGAGGGAGGAAGGGAGGGGGAGGAAGGGGGGGAGGGGAGGGGGAGGAAGGAAGGGAGGGGGAGGAAGGGGGGGAGGGGGAATGGAGAGGGAGGGGGAGGAAGGGAGGGGGAGGAAGGGGGAGGAAGGGAGGGGGAGGAAGGGGGAGGAAGGGAGGGGGAGGAAGGGGGAGGAAGGGGGAGGGGGAGGAGGGGGTGGGGGAGAAGGGAGGGGGGAGGGAAAAGGGAGGGGGGAGGGAAAAGGGAGGGGGGAGGGAAAAGGGGGGGTGGGGGACGATGACTATGTTTATTTAATTTTATTTTTTTAAGTTCTCTTGTTCATTGGGGGGTTGGGGGGATGCGATACATGCGTTGATACGGTCTGGGTGCGTTACAATTTGTTGCTCGTTTTACTGGAGTGTGATTAACACGCCTCCGTTTAAAGGCCGTGTGCTTAACACTACTATGGCTCTGTATGAGTAATTATGCTCGGAGACGCCAGGTGCCGTATTGAGACACCGTCACAAGTATATCAAGGTCAGTTTCAAAGTAATAAATCCGTACATCGATTAGTAAGTCCAAACGATTGGTGTTTATTATAACAAATATAATAAATACACATGCATACGCTAAAGAGACTAACTTACTTCTAATACTAAACAACTAAATACTTATCTAGACAGGAACAGGCAAGGTCAGGGAACAAGGCCTTTGTCCCGTTCTTGGTCTGCAACTTTCTGATTCATAAAGTTGTCAAGATCTAGCAAGGTCTGGATCACGTAGCGATCGTTGTGTTGGCACTTACAGTTCGATGGCTGAGGCTCAACGGCCGGTGATGGAACTGGAGTCAGGATGCGATGTAACAGGTCTGGGCCGGAGCAAAACAACAGACCTGGGCCGGAGCAAGCAGACCGAACCATGTGCGGGACCTACTCTTATAGGTCCTAGAAGTCCGTTCCCCCCTTGGGGCGGTTCTTTCACCTGCCAGGTATCGATTGGGTCTCTCCCAATCGATATCTTTCAAACTCCCCAATCTGAGGGTCGTTCCTCGATGGGTGGGGCGGTCCCTACGGCTCTTTGTGTTGGTTGCTTTGGCGCTATTCTGTCCGGGCGTCTATGGAAAAGTATCCATTGATACTTAAATGTTTCTATTGTCCGGGATCTGGATCACCTCATTACTATGCAGATCTGTTTCCCATTTGCACCTTTGGCTGAAACTCTGCACCTGGCCAGAAATTGGTTTCTGTACGTGCAGAATGCAAAACAGTCTTCTGCAGGCTGTGTGTTCTCACTATGACTGTTTTTCCCTGCAGTCTTAGCAGTTCTCCATTTTGTAGCCCAGTGTCCATCTTAGATGGCTACAAATTATTATGGGGTTATTTTCCCCACGGTAGGTAATTGCAGAAAATACGGAGGCATGGGATTCAGGGTGATTTAGCAGTTTGGATCAGAAATTTGCTAGCTGGAAGAAGACAAAGGGTGGTGGTTTATGGGAAATGTTCAGACTGGTGTCCAGTTACCAGTGGTGTTCCACAAGGATCTGTTTTGGGGCTGCTGCTGTTTGTCATTTTTATAAATGACCTGGAGGAGGGCGTATAAGGATGGGTGAGTAAATTTGCAGATGACACTAAAGTCGGTGGAGTTGTGGACACTACAAAAGGATGTTACAAGTTACAGAGGGACTGACAGGTGGCAAATGGAGTTTAATGCAGAAAAGTGTCAGGTGATTCATTTTGGAAGGAATAACAGGAAGACAGAGTACTGGGCTAATGGTAAGATTCTTGGTAGTGTGGATGAGCAGAGAGATCTCGGTGTCCATGTCCATAGATCCCTGAAAGTTGCCACCCAGGTTGTTAAGAAGGCGTACGGTGTGTTAGCTTTCATTGGTCGAGGAACTGAGTTTCGGAGCCCTGAGGTCATGTTGCAGTTGTACAAAACTCTGGTGCGGCCGCATTTGAAGTATTGCGTGCAGTTCTGGTCGCCGCATTACAGGAAGGATGTGGAAGCATTGGAAAGGGTACAGAGGAGATTTACAAGGATGTTGCCTGGTATGGAGGGAAGATCTTATGAGGAAAGGCTGAGGGACTTGAGGCTATTTTCGTTAGAGAGAAGAAGGTTAAGAGGTGACTTAATTGAGGCATACAAGATGATCAGAGGATTAGATAGGGTGGACATTGAGTGCCTTTTTCCTCGGATGGTGATGTCCAGCATGAGGGGACATAGCTTTAAATTGAGGGGAGATAGATGTGAGATAGTCAGAGGTAGGTTCTTTACTCAGAGAGTAGTAAGGGCGTGGAATGCCCTGCCTGCAACTGTAGTGGACTCGCCAACACTAAACGCATTCAAATGGTCATTGGATAGGCATATGGACGATAAGGGGATAGTGTTGATGGGCTTTAGAGGGGTTTCACCCATCGGTGCAACATCGAGGGCTGAAGGGCCTGTACTGCGCTGTAATGTTCTATTAAGTGGTGTTTGTTTTTGGTACTGTTTCCCCAATATAAATCTTGATTTCCAGTAGAAAGTGAGTGGAGGAGATGCTCCCCTTCACCCACTGCTGTGATGTTCCAGGTCCATATTTGCTGGCATCCTCCATCCTGAACTCCAGACATAGTCTCAGTCATTGTTCAGATGAGTCTGAACGTCGGCATGTCACACTTTCCCAAATGTGTATCGCACCACCATATTTTCCCACTGCAGCCATGAAGAATCAGGCGTGGGTAATCAGGCCGTCCTCTGCATCACATTAGCAAATGAATTTCATGTTGGCATCCAGCAGGTTTCCGAATCTGACGTGGGCACCAATGAAAGTTCCTGTGGGAAATTCACGGCAGCATAAAATGATTTTTAAGCTTCCTGCCGAATTCTTCATCCGCCCCACCATTGAATCCATCACCAGGGGCTTGGGAGAATTATATCAATAGACTTTAAATCTGCAGGTCTCTAAATGTAATCATTGATGCTGGCTGTTCTTTTGGATCATTTTTTTTCCACATAGTTAGTTCCTGTGGTCCTTTTTTGCTTTGATGACTGTTGCTCCGTTTGGTTGCTGGGGACTCGTGGATCTCTGTGATTGATGATTGTTAGTACAGTTTGTGAGATCCTTTCTCCTTCATCGCTCAATTGCTGTAATGGAGTAACTATCAGGAGCAACTAATTGAGCGCATATGTGTGCGGTTGCGCCTGTATATCTGGTTGAGATTTTTCAACTCCTATTTTGAGTTACTATGGAACTGTGGGTCATCCTTTTCTCATGGTACTTTTCTGCTGTGCCTGAAATTTTATTTGGTCCAATCACATACAGCTTGGTCCATTGAAGACTTCAATTTATCATGGTATTTTCAAAGGTATAGACTCAGCTGGAATAAGACCATAAGACAAAGGAGCAGAATTAGGCCACTTGGCCAATTGAGTCCACTCTGCCATTCAATCATGGCTAACATTTTCTCATCCCCATTCTCCTGCCTTCTCCCCATAACCCCTGACCCACCTTATTAATCAAGAACCTATCTACTTCTGTCTTAAAGACGTTTTGTATAGCCTTCTGCGACAAACAGTTCCACAGATTCCCCACCATCTGGCTGAAGAAATTTCTCTTCATCTCTGTTTTAAAGTGCACTGACCTGGTCAGCACATCCTGTGGTTCACTTGAATATTTTCTTCCTCTCTCTGGGGTCCTTTTCTGCCTTTTCTCGGCTGGCACATTCAGGGTTACCAGCCACCTTTAGACTTATTCCAGCTGAGATGAGTGACTGTTGTATCCCACCTATGATCTGGAACTCATGATCTTCCTGCCATTTCATTGGGCTGTCGCACTCATTTGTCCTTTTGGTATAAGTTTCATGCCATCATATCACCCCATTCGTACTTTCGAGTGCTCTTGAATTGCCACGCTGAGCCAATTCACACTCATCACGTATTCTGATCATATTTTCCAGTACTTGGCCCTTGCCTTCTATACTTGGCATCATAAGTGTTTATCAAAATACTTGTTCAATGTTATGAGGGTCTCTGCCTCCATCATCCTTTCAGGCAGTGAGTTCCAGACTCACACCATCCTCTGGGTGAAAAGGTTTGTCTTTGCTTCCACTCTAAATCTCCTGCCGCTAACCTAAAATCTATGTCCTCTGGTCATTGACCCCCTTCTCCAAGAGTCAACATTTCTTCCTGTCTATTCTATATATGCCCCTCATAATTTTTTATATCTCAATCATATCTTCCCTCCGTATCCTCTACTCCAAGGAAAACAACCCCAGTCTTATCTAATCTCCCTTCATAGCTAAAACTTTCCAGCCCAGGCAACATCCAGGTAAATCTCCTCCCTTTCCAGTGCTACCACATCGCTCATACAATGTGGATTCCAGAACTGCATACAATACTCTAGCTGTGGCCTACCCAACATTTTATACAGTTCCAGCACAACCTCCCTGCTCTTAAACTCTATGCCTCGGCTAATAAAGTCAAGTGTACCATATGCCTTTAAAAAAAATAATTTTATTCAAACAAGATTTTCATTATAACGCAAATAATAACAATATAACACCCACCCAATCCCTCTCTCCCCTTCCCCGGCCACCCCCATAAAGAAAACAAAACTTAATAAAAAATATAGGGACAACAACAACAACCCCCCCCCCCCCCCCCCCCCCCCCCCCCCCGATGGTATATTTGAGTCTCTCGAGGTGTAAAAAATTCTATCAGTTCCCCAACCACGCTGAGGCCTTGGGCTGCAGCAGGGACCTCCAACCAAGCAGAAATCACCTCCAGGCTATGAGCGAGGCGAAAGCTAGGACATCTGCCCTCGTCCCCATCAGCACCATCACCAAGTCCGAAACTCCAAAAATGGCCAGCAACGGGCTGGATGAACGCCCAAAATCTCTGACATAGTATCAAAAAAGGAGACCCAGAATCTAACCAGCTTGAGGCAAGACCAAAAGATGTCCCTGTGATCCTGTGATTCGCTGACCCCTTGGATCACCGCTCTCACCTATCCTCCACCCCCGAGAAGAACCCACTTATATGCGCCCTAGTCAGGTGCGACCTGTGCACCAGCTTGAACTGGATCAGGTTTAACCCTGTGCTTGAGGATGTGAAGTTGACCTTGTGAAGCGCTTCACTCCACACACCCTCCTCAAAGGTCAAACTCAGCTCACCCTCTCACTTCCTCTTCACTTCTTCCAACGTTGCCTGCTCTGTTGCCAACTTTTTTTTGTTAATTTGTTCATGGGATGTGAGCGTCGCTGGCTGGGCCAGCATTTATTGCCCATCCCTGAGGACATTTAAGAGTCAGCCACATTGCTGTGGGTCTTTAGTCACATGTAGGCCAGACCAGGTAAAGATGACAGATTTCTTTTCATAAAGGACTTTAGTGAACCGGATGGGTTTTTACAATTGACAATGGTTTCATGGTCTATTGGACTTTTTTTAATTACAGATATTTTATTGAATTCAAATTCCACATCTGCCTTGGTGGGATTCGGACCCAGGTTCCCAGAGCATAACCTTGGGTCTCATTGATTATTAGCCCAATACCACTACACCACTGCCTCCCCGAAGACATCCAAAATCTCTATCTTGGCAAAGGACAGGAAGCTGTCCTTAAGCAAAGATGACGATACCAGGGTGAATGAAGGAAGCTCCTTGCGTAAAAAATGGCGCATCTGAAAGCACCTGAATACATTTCCTCTTGGGAGCTGGAGCTTCTCTAACAACTCGTCTTGGCTGGTGAACCTACCTTCCATCTCCCTAACTCCCTCCAGCCTTTCCCTTTATGGTTCCTGCAAATCAGAGCTAAGAATGACGTGGAACCCAGTTTAAAATGCTGCATAAACTGATTCCAAATTCTCAAAGTGGCTATTACCACCTGATTCGAAGAGAAGCAGCGGAAAACAGGTGTGGTGCAGTAACCATGGCTCCCAGACTCAACTCTACGCATGCCACCTCCTCCATCTGCCCCATATAGTGTTCTGATTAAAAACAAAAAGCCTGACTTCCGGAGGCGTGATTGGTCGCACATTTGGTGACTCCCGCTCGTGGCATTTTTCCGGACCTTTTCCCCGGCTAACAAGTGGATGTGAGGTGGAATATAGGTGAAAGAAAGTGAGAGGAAAAGATTTACCTACTGGTATATAGAGCTGAGGGCAAGAAGTGGTCGAAAGAGAGGGAATCGGTTGTTTTGAGTTGGTCAGGCACCTGCGACGCACGTGGAGATGGCGGAGGGGCAGGGTGCGACCCTGCCAGTTCGGTCATTGGCAGAGCTGCTGATGAGCTTCTGAAACGAGAAGTTCACCCAGCAGCCGAAGGAGAATCTGGAGGACCTGACCTGACCCTGGTGAATTCGATTAAGGCGGTGGTCAACCGCATTGAGATGAAGCTGGCAGCTCAGGGTCAGGCGATCCAGAAGATGGATGTTGTCATGGGGGAACACGAGGATCAGTTTGCCTTGATGGCAGCGGAGATGGGACTGATGTAATCAGCAGAAGCGGCTCCATGGGAAGGTCGAGGATCTAGAGAACCAGTCACGCAGGCAGAATATAAAGTTCGTTGGCCTGCCGGAGGGGAGTGAAGGAGCTGATGCTAGTGCGTACGTTGGGAGGATACTGGAGGCGTTGCTCGGAGAGGGTGCGTTTGCACGGCTGTTGGAGGTGGATCAAGCGCTAATGAGGAAACCCCAGGGGAGAGAGCCGCCGAGGGCGATGGTGGTGCGGCCACACTGGTTCCTGGACAAGGAGCAGATTATGAGGTGGGCCGGGCAGATGACGCCCTGACGGAGGTGTAGGATAGGTGGCACTGTGCAGGAGGTCCTGCGAATCATGTCCATATGTTTTGTACATGCCCGAGGCTGAGGGATTTCTGGCAGGGGTTTTCTGATGTCATGTCCGAGGTATTAGAAATGAGGGTGGGTCCGAGTCCAGAGGTGGCGATCTTTGCTGTGTCAGAAGACTCGGGGGCCCAGGATGAGAGAGGCCGACGTCCTGGCCTTTGCCTCCCTGGTGGCCCGGAGACCAAACTTGTCAGGGGCAAGTGGCATTGCCAGGCTACAGTTCACCCAAAAGACAGTGACAGGATTGTGTCAAATCCTGTAATTAGAGCTCCAGCCACTACTGCCACTGGTAGTGAAGGCTAAGGATGTGGGTGCCGTTGGCTAGGTCAGCATTTATTGCCTATCCCTAATTGGCCTTAAGAATGTCGTGGTGAGCAGCCCTCTTGAACAACTGCAGTCCTTGAGTTGTAGGTGCACCAACAGTGTTGTTTGGGAGTAAATTCCAGGATTTTGACCCAGCAACAGTGAAGGAATGGCGATGCATTTCCAAGTCAGGATGGTGAGTGACTTGGCCGTGAACCTCCAGGTGATGGGGATCCAGGTATCTGCTGCTCTTATCAATCTAAATGATAGTGATTGTGTGTTTAGAAGGTGCTGCCTAAGGAACCTTGGTGAGTTCCTGCAGTGTATCTTGTAAATTGTACACAGTTTGTTGGTGGTGGAGGGATTGAATGATTGTGGAAGGTGTAGCAATCAATCGGGCTGCTTTGCCCTGGATGATGTTGAGCTTCTTAAGTCCTGTTGGAGCTGCATTCATCCAGGCAAGTGGAGAGTATTCCATCACACTCCTGATATAGATGGTGACAAGCTTTGGGGTGTCAGAAGGTTGAGTTACTCAATGCAAGATTCCAATTATTTGACTTAATTCTTGTAGCCAAAGTATTTACATTGCTAGTCCAATTCAGTTTCAGGTCAATCGTAACCCTCAGCATGTGATAGTGGGGGATTCAGCGATGGTAATGCCATTGAACATCAAGGGGTGATGGTTAGCTCCTCTCTAGTTGTAGATGGCCATTACCTGGAACTTGTGTGGCTCAAATGTTACTTGCCACTTGTCAGCTGAAGCCTAGTATGGTCCAGGCCTTGCTATATTTGGACATGGATTCCTTCAGTATCTGAGGAGTCATGAATGGTGCTGCACTTTGTACAGTCATCCCACTTCTCACCTTGGAAGGAAGGTCATTGGGAAAACAGCTGAAGGTGGCTGGGCCTAGGACACTACCTTGAGAAGCTACTGCAGTGATGTCCTGGAGCTGAGATGATTGACCTCCAACCACCACAAGCATCTTCCTTTGTGTCATGTATGACTCCAACCAGCAGAGGCCTTGCCCCCTGATTCCCATTGACTCCAATTTTCTAGGACTCTTTGATGCCATACTCTGTTAAATGCTGCCTTGATGTCAAGGGCAGTCACTCTAACTTCACCTCTGGAGTCCAGCTCTTTTGTCCATGTTTGAACCAAGGCATTAATGAGGTTAAAAGCTGAGTGACCCTAGCGGAACCAAAACTGAGCATCAGTGAATAGGTTGCTAAGCAAATTCCACATGATAGCACTGTTGATGACCCCTCCCATTACTTTACTGATGATTGAGAGTAGACTGATGGGTGGTCATTGGCCGGTTTGGATTTGTTTTGTTTCTTGTGTACAGGGCATACCCTGGAAAATGTTCACATTGCTGGGTAGTTGTAGTTATACTGGATCAGGCTGGGGAGCGGCATGATGGGTCCACAAATAGTCCTGCATTGTAGCTTCACCAGTTTGACCCCTCATTTTCAGGTATACCTGATGCTGCTTCTGGTATGATGTCCTACATTCTTCATTGAACTAATGTTGTTCGCCTGGTTTGGTGGAAAAGGTAAAGTGAGGGATATTCTGGGGCATGAGGTTACAGATTGTTGTTGAGTACAATTCTGCTGCTGCTGGTTGCTCTCAGTGCCTCATGGATGTACAGACTTGAGTTGCTAGATCAACCCCATTTGCTAGATCAACCCCATTTTGCATGGAAAGTATCCTCAATGTTAAAACGGGATTTTGTCTCCACAAGGACTGTGCAGTAATCACTCCTCCCGATACTGTCATACACAGATGCATCTGAGGCAGGCAGGTTGGTGAGGATAAGGTCAAGTATGTTTTTCTGTCTTGTTGATTCCCTCACCACCTCGTGCAGACGCAGTCTAATAGCGATGTTCTTCAGGACCTGAGCCACTTTCGGTGCTGGACATTGAGGTTCCCCCCCTTTAAGGGGACGATACCTCCTGTGCCACGTGACTGGCCATGAGCCTATGGGGAAGTAGCACACGAACTTTAGTGTATCAGGTTTTAGGTACGTTTCTGGCTTTTTGGATTTTGTCAGAGTTAACCTGGGAGTCGTACGAACAAGACCTGTGGAGTAGTTGTATTGTTCTGTGCATATAGTTTGTCTTGGTTAAATAAATCACTGAGGTGATTAAACACTGCCTCGCCACTTGCCATGCAGTACAGTAAGAAGTCTTACAACACCAGGTTAAAGTCCAACAGGTTTGTTTCAAACACGAGCTTTCGGAGCACGGCTCCTTCTTCAGGTGAATGGAAAGGCTTGTTCCAGAAATGTTTATATAGACACAGTCAGAGATGCCCCGGAATGCGAGCACCTGCAGGCAATCAAATCATCAAAGATGCAGAGAGAGAGGTAACTCCAGGTTTCCGCGAGATCTGCAGTGCAGCAACCGAAAAGGAAAGAGTCAAATTGGACCCCTCCGGAAGGCCGCTGCCCTAGACTCGACATGTATGCTCAAGCCGTCAGAAGTCGTGTCAATGCCAGATTCATCACTCGCAATCACAAGGCAGCCTCAAACGTCACCCAAGCACAACGCAACGCCATCCGCACTCTCAAGACCAACCGCAACATCGTCATCAAACCAGCAGACAAAGGAGGGGCCACCGTCATACTGAACAGAACAGACTACTGCAAAGAAGTATACCGACAACTCGACAACCAGGAACACTACAGGCAGTTACCCGCAGATCCAACCAAGGAACACATCCGCCAACTCAGCAGACTGATCAAGACCTTAGATCCAGACCTTCAGAACACCCTACGTGCTCTCATCCCACGTAATCCCCGCATTGGAGATCTCTACTGCCTCCCGAAAATACACAAGGCCAACACACCAGGCCGTCCTATCGTTTCAGGCAATGGGACCCTGTGTGAGAACCTCTCTGGCCACATCGAGGACATCTTGAAACCCATCGTACAAGGTACACCCAGCTTCTGTCGCGACACGACGGACTTCCTACAGAAACTCAGCACCCATGGACCAGTTGAACCAGGAACATTCCTCGTCACAATGGATGTCTCGGCACTCTACACCAGCATCCCCCATGACGACGGCATTGCTGCAACAGCCTCAGTCCTCAACACCGACAACTGCCAATCTCCAGACGCAATTCTGCAACTCATCCGTTTCATTCTAGACCACAACGTCTTCACCTTCGACAACAAATTCTTCATCCAGACGCACGGAACAGCCATGGGGACCAAATTTGCACCTCAATATGCCAACATCTTCATGCACAAGTTTGAACAGGACTTCCTCACCACACAGGACTTTCAACCGATGCTATACACCAGATACATCGATGACATATTTTTCCTTTGGACCCACGGCGAGACATCACTGAAACGACTACACGATGACATCAATAAGTTCCATCCCACCATCAAACTCACCATGGACTATTCTCCAAATTCAGTTCCATTCTTGGACACACTCGTCTCCATCAAGGACGGTCACCTCAGCGCCTCGCTTTACCGCAAGCCCACAGATAATCTCACGATGCTCCACTTCTCCAGCTTTCACCCGAAACACATTAAAGAAGCCATCCCCTATGGACAAGCCCTCCGTATACACAGGATCTGCTCAGACAAGGAGGAGCGCAACAGACACCTACAGATGCTGAAAGATGCCCTCGTACGAACGGGATATGGCGCTCGACTCATTGATCGACAGTTCCACCGCGCCACAGCAAAAAACCGCACCGACCTCCTCAGAAGACAAACACGGGACACCACTGACAGAGTACCCTTCGTCGTCCAGTACTTTCCTGGGGCGGAGAAACTACGACATCTTCTTCGCAGCCTCCAACACATCATCAGCGAGGATGGACATCTTGCCAAGGTCATCCCCACACCCCCACTACTGGCCTTCAAACAACCGCGCAACCTCAAACAAACCATTGTTTGCAGCAAATTACCCAGCCTTCAGAACAGCAACCACAACACCACAAAACCCTGCCAGGGTAATCTCTGCAAGACATGCCAGATCATCGACATGGACACCACCATTACACGTGGAAACACCACCCACCAGGTACGCGGCGCATACTCGTGCGACTCGACCAATGTAGTCTACCTCATACGCTGCAGGAAAGGATGTCCCGAAGCGTGGTACATTGGCGAGACCATGCAGACACTGCGACAACGAATAAACGGGCATCGTGCGACTATCAACAGGCAGGACTGTTCCCTTCCAGTTGGGGAACACTTCAGCAGTCAAGGACATTCAGCCTCTGATCTCCGGGTCAGCATTCTACAAGGAGGCCTTCAGGAGACGCGACAACGCAAAATTGCTGAGCAAAAACTTATAGCTAAGTTCCGCACGCATGAATGCGGACTCAACCGGGATCTGGGATTCATGTCGCATTACATTCGGCCCCCACCAACAAGCCTGGACTTGCAGAGGCCTACCGACTGAACTGGCTTGGGACAATTCACACCTCTTTAACCTGGAGTTACCTCTCTCTCTGCATCTTTGATGATTTGATTGCCTGCAGGTGCTCGCATTCCGGGGCATCTCTGACTGTGTCTATATAAACATTTCTGGAACAAGCCTTTCCATTCACCTGAAGAAGGAGCCGTGCTCCGAAAGCTCGTGTTTGAAACAAACCTGTTGGACTTTAACCTGGTGTTGTAAGACTTCTTACTGTGCTCACCCCAGTCCAACGCCGGCATCTCCACATCATGGCCATGCAGTACAACACTGACCCAGAGTACATTCTGAACCCTTGTCATCCTCAGTGACTTCCTCCAAGTGGAGGAGTTCTGATTCATGAGCTGAAGGGGAACGGTACGTGGCAATCAGCAAGTGGTTTCCTTGCCCATGTTTCACCTGGTGCCATGAGACATCATTGGGCCTTGAGTTGATATTGAGTACTCCAGGGCAACTCCGTGTCGATTGTACCACTGTGTCCCAGATGTTAGTAAGTAGGACTTTGTAGGGCCAGCAGTGCTGCGTTTGGCATTTTCATTTCCAGTATCTAAGCCAATGCCAGGTGGTCCATCTGGTTTCATTCCTTTTTTGCCCTTATAGCAGTTGGATACAACTGAGTGACATGCCAGAGTCATTTAAAGAGTCAGCCATGTTGCTATGGGTTTGGGGTCACGTGTAGGCCAGACCAATTTAAAAGTAACAAATTTCCTTCCCTCAACGGCATTAGTGAACCAGAAGGGTTTTCATGACAATTGTCAATGGCTTCGTGGTCATCATTAGACTTTTAATTCTGGACGTTGTATTGAATTTAAATTCCACCATCTGCCATACCATAGTGGAATTCAAACTTTACTAGTCCAGCAAAAGTACCACTGCCTCCCCATGTATGGTATTCATGTGGGGGTTCTCGGTTGAATTTCCTGTCCCAGTGAAGGCCCATTCTATGCCATTGCCACTTAGAATGGCAAGCAGCGATAAGCTCTTCAATTAAAAGAAAGCAGTTGGAGAAAGAACCATTAGATGGCAGTCTATTTCTGTTTATGACAAGAACAAGTAGCCACAGTACTCTGTCTTAACATAACGTTAACAACCATGCAATAATTGGACTCGAAATGTTCACTGTTTTTCTCTCTCCACAAATGCTGCCAGACCTAGTGAGCTTTCCACTAGTTTCTAATTTATTTCAGATCTCCAGCATCTGCAGTATTTTGCTTTTATTATGGACCAATATAATTTAATTTCTAAGTAATGCGGTGCTGTAAGATAGGTAAGTGGACAAACATATAGGTATGCCATTTCACAGTAATGTGTTGTGAAACGGAACTGCATGGTATTTCGTTTTTATCAATGCAAACCAATCCGCTCGGGGGAAAAGATGATTTCCTGAATTTGTTTGTGAATTGCAAGTTTTGCACCAGTTCAATAGAGAAATATGGTCTGCAGATTATTTCTCTATACTTGATGTTACTCTTCAGTCTTCACGGATTGTTGTTGAAGGGTACTTTTCATTTTAGATACTGAATTACTGTCAAATGAATTATACACATTGTAGCTGGTGATAAATAAAGGAGGTCAAATTCAGTTTACAAAGCTTTTTGAACCCAACATTTTGGTTCCCAACTTTAAATCTCTCAAATACATGCTTTACATAGCATGTACAAGTCTTATTTGGCACTTTTATTCAGATTGGGATCGATTTGCTACCCGTCCAGATGTTAGCTGCCTGCACACTTCATGTTACATGCGATTATACTGCTACATCAATATCTATGCAGTAGTTCTCATAGATTCAATTTGCAGTTAATTACCAAGGAAACTGCATGAGTTAGAATTTTGGAAGTCACTGCTCGATATGGTCTGACTTGATCCAATAAATGGAGAGCGGCCAATCTGTGAAGCTGATTTTAATTGAGTGATAAAGGGACTAACAGGAATATTAGCCTGCATGACTCTTAATCAAATTTGTTTGCTTTTTTATTGATAACTCAGTAAATAAAAACAAAGAATGGCAGGAAAAAATCAATACCTATTTAACATTCACCATGTTAATGTCTTTGATGAGATAGAAAGTCATATGTACAAATTTGCAATGACACAATAACAGGTGGCATTGTAAGTAGTGTAAATAGAAGCATAAAATTACAAAGAGATATTGATAGGTTAAGGAAATAGGCAAAAGTGTGGCAAGTAAATTTCAATGTAGGCAAATGTGAGATCATCCTTTTGGACTTCAAAAGGATAGGACAGAGTACTTTTTATATGGGGAGAAGCCAGAAGCAGTAGCAATCCAAAGAATCTTGGGCATTCACTCCATGTGATATCAAGAAACGGCTGAAGGCACTGGATACTGCAAAGGCCATGAGCCCTGACAGCATTCCGGCAATTGTATTGAAGACTTGCGCTCCAGTATTTGCTGCGTCCCTCACCAAGCTGATCTAGTACAGCTACTATGCTGGCATCTACGTAACAATGTGGAAACTTGCCTAGTTATGTCCTGTCCATAAAAAGCAGCTGCGATCTGATCCAGCCAATTACATCCCCATCAACCTACTCGCTCACGATCATCAGCAAAGTGATGGAAAATGTTGACAGTGTCATCAAGCAGCACTTAAAGCAATAATCTGCTCACTGATGCTCTGTTTGGATCTGCCAGGGACATTCGACTCCTAACCTTATTACAGTCTTGGTCCAAATATGGACAAAAGAGCTGAATTCAAGAGGTGAGTGACTGACCTTGACCACAGGGCACAATTTGATAATTCGTGAATCAAGGAGCCCTAGCAAAATTGAATTCAATGGGAATTAGGGGAGAACACTCCACTGACTAGGGTCATACCTTTGCATCGAAGAAAACGATTGTGTTAGTTGGAGGCCAATCATCTCAGTTAAAGGGCATCATTGCCGGAGTTGGTCAGGGTAGTATCGTAGACCAAGCAGCTTCAGCTGCTTCATCAATGACCTTCCTTCCATCTTATGGTCAAAAGTGAGTATGTTTGCTGATGAGTGCACAATGCTCAGTACCATTCATAACTCTTCAGATATTGAAGCAGTTTCTGCCAATATACAGCAATACACGTTTAGCCTTGGGTCAATAAGTGGCAAGTAACATTGATGCAATTCAAGTGCCAGGTAATGGCCATCTCTAACAAGAGAAAATCTTACATCAACCCATCACATTCATGCTGAATTTTCCACTGTCAACAGCCTGGGGGTGCCAATTGATTAGAAACTGAACAACAATAACTATATAAATACTGTAGCTAAACAAGCAGGACAAAGGCTGAGTAACTTATCTCCTAACTCCTTAAAGCTTCTTCACCATCTACAAAGCACAAGTCAGGAGTGTGTTGGAATATTCCATTTGCCTAGATGATTGCAGCACTAACAACAGTCGAGAATCTTGGTACCATCTGGGACCAAGAAGTCCACTTGATTGGAACCCTATTCACCAACTTGAACATTCACTCCCTCCACCACTGGCATACAGTGGCAGCAGTGTGTGTCGTATACAAGATGCACTGCAGCAATTCATTAACGCTCCTTCAGCAGCACCTTCCAAACTTGAAACCTCTATGACCTGTTTTGTGTTAGACTGGGGGAAGGCTAATTACAACAACATTAGGCAGGATCTGGAAAGTGTTGACTGGACGAGGCTGTTTGAGGGAAAATCAACATCCGGCATGTGGGAGGCTTTCAAATGTCAGTTGATTAGAATTCAGGACCGGCATGTACCTATGAGGACGAAAGATAAGGGTGGCAAGTATATGGAACCCTGGATAACGAGGGATATTATGAACCTTGTCAAAAAGAAAAAGGAAGCATTCGTAAGGTCTAAAAGGCTTCGGGCAGATGAAGCCCTTGAAGAATATAAAGAAAGCAGGAAGGAACTTAAGGTACGAGTTAGGAAGGCTAAAAGGGGTCATGAAATGTCATTGGCAAACAGGATTAAGGAAAATCCAAAGGCATTTTATACAAATGTAAAGAGCAAGAGGGTAGCCAGAGAAAGGATTGGTCCATTCAAGGATATTGGAGGGAATCTGTGTGTGGAACCAGAGGAAATGGGCGAGATACTAAATGAATACTTTGCCTCAGTATTCACCAAAGAGAAGGACTTGTTGGACAAGGAGTATAGGGTAGAGTGTGTAGATATTCTGAGTCATGTTGATATTAATAAAGAGGACGTGTTGGGCATCTTAAAAAGCATTAAAGTAGATAAGTTCCCAGGGCCTGATGGGAACTACCCTAGAATGCTGAGGGAGGCAAGGGAGGAAATTTCTGGGGACTTGACAGTAATCTTGAAAATGAAATGAAATGAAAATCACTTATTGGCACGAGTAGGCTTCAATGAAGTTACTGTGAAAAGCCCCTAGTCGCCACATTCCGGGAAGCTGGTACAGGAATTGAACCGTGCTGCTGGCTTGCCTTGGTCTGCTTTAAAAGCCAGTGATTTAGCCCATGTGCTAAACCAGCCCCTTTTGTATCCTCATTGGCTACAGGTGAAGTTCCAGAGGACTGGAGAGTAGCCAATGTTGTTCCATTGTTTAAGAAGGGCAACAGGGATAATCCAGGAAATTATAGACAGGTGAGCCTTACGTCAGTGATAGGGAATTATTGGAAAACACACATTCCTAGAGACAAGATTTACTCAAATTTGGAAACAAATGGACTTTTAGAGATGGACAGCATGGTTTTGTGAGGGGGGGGGGTCATGCCTCACTAATTTGATCAAGTTTTTCGAGGAAGTGACAAAGGTGATAGATGAGGGAAAGGCAGTAGATGTATATATGGACTTCAGTAAAGCCTTTAACAAGGTACCTCATGGTATACGGGTACAAAAGGTGAAGTCACATGGGATCAGAGGAGAGTTGACAAGTTCGATACAGAACTGGCTTGGACACAGAAGACAGAGGGTAGCAGTAGAATTTCTGAATGGAAGGCTGTGACTAGCACCTTCCACAGGGGTCTGTTCTGGGGCCTTTGTGTTCATAGTATATAGAAATGATTTGGAAGAAAATGTAGCTGGTCTGATTAGTAGGTTTTCAGACAACACAAAAATTGGTGGAGTTGTGGTTAATGAAAAGGATTGTCAGATGATACAGCAAGATATAAACTGGTTGAAGTCTTTGGCGGAGAAATGGCAGATAGAGGTAATGAATTTTGGAAGGTCCAATGCATGTAGGAATTGCACAGTAAATAGCTGAATTCTTGCGAGTATTGTCAGGCAGAGAGATCTGGGCGTGTATGTCCACCAATCACTGAAAGTGACAACGCATATGGATAAGGTGGCCAAGAAAGCAAACGGCATGCTGGCCGTTATCAGTTGAGGCTTTGAATATAAAAATTGGCAGGTCATGTTGCAGCTGTACAGCAACTTAGTTAGGCCTCATTTGGAATATTATGTACAATTCTGTTCGCCACACTACCAGAATAATGTGGATGCTTTGGAGAGGGTACAAAGGCGGTTTGCTAGGATGTTGCCTGGAATGGAGGGCATTAGCTATGATGAGAGGTTAGATAAATATGTCTGTTCTCACTGGAACGACAGAGGTTAAGAGGCGACCTGATAGAGGTCTACAAGATTATGAGTGGCATGGACAGTGTGCTCTTTTCTCGGGTAGGAGAGTCAAGTACTAGAGGACATAGATTTAAAGTGTGTGGGGAAAAGTTTAGACAGATGTTCGAGGCAAGTTTTTTTTTTACACAGAGGGTGGTAAAAATATGGAACGCGTTGCCTGGGGAGGTGGTGGGAGCAGTTACGATAGCGGAATTTAAGGGGCATCTAAATATATGAATAGGGTGTGAATGGAAGGATACGGACTCCGTAAGTGCATCCGGTTTTAGTTTAGGCAGGTACCATGGTTGGTGCAAGCTTGGAGGGCTGAAGGACCTGGGCTATATTGTTCTTTGTTTTTTGTTGTTCTTTGACTTCGAACAGGCTTGTCGATGCTTTCGCTTAGCGGGACTGCATTTGCATATTTTTCTCACTCAAGTGGCCGACAAAATAAATTTTGGAAAGATAAAGTTTGGCACAATAATAAACTGAATTTTTTTTTTAAATTGAGGTTTTAAGGAAAGAAATAATTGCTGAACAAATGTAAAGCAATGTCATAGCAATAAACTTGAGTTTAAATAAAGAGAAGCGGTAAAATTACCAGAATGTTGAAGTCTCCGTGTATGTGGGTCGGAGTGTGTGAGTGTGTGCATGTGTAGGGATTGGTGTGCGGTGGTGAGTGAGTGAGTGATAAAATAAACTGGGCATAAGGCAGACTCGCACTCACTCGCTCACTCACTCATTTACTCACTCGCTCACTCACTCATTTACTCATTCGCTCACTCACTCCTACTACTCATTTAATCTCACGCACACACACATATTCACTCACTCATTCCCACACACATATTCACTCCCACATTCATTCCCACCTGTTATAATATACATCGAGGTATATGATGGTGTGCAGACAGGCAGTGATTGACACACAGGATGACCAGTGAACATACAGAACACAGCAGCCAATCACCAGACAGGACACGACCACTATAAAGCCAGAGGGCACTAGTTTTCCCGCTCTCTTGGGATCCAGCCTCTGAGACAGTCAGAGCTTGTGAGCAGCAACTAGAACAAACACCATGTGGTAGTAAGATAATCTGATCAGGCTAGCCTCAGGTCTCCAGTCAAGTCAGCATAGTGTCAACCCACAGTTAAAGCATGTATTATAGTTCAGTGTTCAATAAAATCAATTTGCATTTCTTCAAGTGTTGGAAGCCTGTCTCTCTTCTGCACTGTAAATTCTATGATCCACTCTACTGCAGCAAACTGAGTCCTCGTAGACCCAGCATACCTAACACATCACCACCCACTCAGTCACTCACTCCCACACACCGGGTCACTCACTCATTCCTTCTCACTCAATCAATCTTTCCCACACGCCCACTAAGTCACCATCCTTGGTCCTGCCAAAATGACAACACCTCAACCTCCCCAGGCCTGATTCGACTCTGAACTCCCTAGCCCGCCAAGACCTTGTCCTCCTCGGCCCCGCAATACCTGCCCTCCTGGGCTCCGCCCCGCCAAGCATGTGTCCACCCCCCCCCCCCCCCCCCCTGGGTTCCAGTCGCGATGTAGTTTGGCTCCCAGGGCTTGAGCCCCAATATACATTTTCTTTTCTTACATATCAGCCTTCAGCACACTGTTTGCTACTCCACCAATCAGAGACCATTTATCTCCCTCATTTGCTGCTGATCCAGCCTATCAGCAGTAAATGTGGGAGAGAAACAGCCTCTGATTGGAGGCGAACACATCAGCCAGTTGATTCGCGCAGGATCTGAGTGCACAACCAGGGAGCCCATCAGGACCCATCACTTTCCAAGGGTTCACATTCAAGAAGGTCAATCTGACTTCGGAAGCTGTGATGGTAGGTATGGGTGTGTCCGAGGCTGCTGCGGCAGTTGACAACGGATTAATGATTTCCTGCTCGAACCGAGCATAGAATGCATTAATTTCATCGGGGAGGGCTGTACTGCTGCCGGAGATACTACTCGGCTTTGCTTTGTAGCCCGTTATGTTTTTTAAGGCTTGCCACAATCGATGAGGGTCCGTGATGTTAGTCGGTTACTCTAGCTTAGTTTGGTATTGTCTCTTGGCATCCCTGATGACTTTGCGGAGGACATACCTGGATTTCTTGTATAGGTCAGGGTCGCCTGTCACGAACGCCGTTCCCGCCAGCACGCAACTCCACCAGCCCCATGGTGGTCGCAGCCCTGAGAGTCTGGGAACAATGGAAGAGACATGTGGGAGCAGAGGGAGCATCGCTCTGGTCCCCAATTTGCAATAATCACTGGTTTGCCCTGGGGAGGTTAGATGGAGGGTTCTGGAGGTGCAGAGAACAGGGATCGAGAGAATCGGCAAAATGTTTATAGAAGGGAGCTTTCCCAGCTTGAGGGAACTGGAGGTGAAATTTGAATTGACGGGAGGGAGTGAATTTAGGTACCTGCAGCCGCGAGACTTCCTACGCAGGCAGGCCTCAACCTTCCTGCGCCTACCACCAAGGAGGATACAGGAGAGTTTCCAGAGTGTGGGTGGGAGAAGGGAGGGTTTCAGACATTTATAAGAAGCTTATGGGGTCAGAGGAAACACAGACCGAGGAGCTGAGACCCAAATGGGAAGAGGGGCTAGGTCGAGAGTTAGAGAATGGTCTCTGGCAGATGCGTTGAGTAGGGTCAACGCATCCCCAACATGTGCTGGGCTCAGCTTGATACAGTTCAAGGTCGTTCAATGGGCTCACATGACAGTGGTCTGAATGAGCAGGTTCTTTGGGGTGGAAGACAGGTGCGGGAGGACCAGCGAATCATTTTCACATGTTCTGGACATGCCCAAAGCTTCGGGGATTCTGGCAGTCGTTTGGGGATGTCATGTCCAAAGTATATATTTTTTAACAGTTTTAATTAGGTATTTTTGGCATTACAAACAACCACAGTATCAAAATAGAATACAAAGAACAATAGTCATAGTGCAACTGCCGACATCCGTTCCTCCAAGGTCCGCCTATTTAACCCCCTACTCTATGCTACCCTAGCCCCCCCAAACCCCCCACCCCCCTGCTGACGATTAATTCTCACAAAGAAGTCAATGAATGGTTGCCACCTCTGGGCGAACCCTGACACTGACCCTCTCAAGACGAACTTGACCTTTTCCAGGCCGAGAATGCTCGCCATGCCAGTTAACCAGGCCTCCGACTTCGGAGGCTTAGAATCCCTCCAAGCTAATAATATCAGTTGCCGGGCTACCAAGGAGGCAAAGGTCAGAACATCTGCCTCCTGGATCTTCCAACACCCCAAAAATCACTATCCCTGAACTCATTTCCACCCTTGTCTTCAATACTCTGGTCATGACGTCCGCAAACCCCTGCCAGTATCCCCTAAGTTTTGACCATGCCCAGAACATGTGGACATGGTTCGCTGGTCCACCCGCACATTTTACACACTTGTCTTCCACCCCACAAAAATCTGCTCATCCGGGCCATTGTCATGTGCGCCTGGTGCACCACCTTCAATTGGATCAAGATAAGCCTGCTCAACGCGTCCGTCCATAGGCCGTCCTCCATCTCACCCCCCAGTTCCTCCTCCCACTTAAGCTTCAGCTCCTCTATCTGCGTCTCCTCCGCACCCATTAATTCTTTGTAGATTTCTGAGATGCTCCCCTCCCCCACCCATTCCCTAGACACTACCCTATCCTGAATCCCTCTTAGTAGCAGGAGTGGGAAGAATGATACCTGCCTGCGCAGAAAGTCCCACACCCCATGTCCAAAGTATTGAAAACAAGGGTGGCGCCGAGTCCAGAGGTGGCGATTTTTGGGGTGTCAAAAGATCCGGGATTCCAGGAGGAAAAAGAGGCAGATGTTCTGGCCTTTGCCTCTCTGGTTGGCCGGAGACGGGATATTAAAGCCCCCGAAGTCGGTGACCTGGCTGATTGACTTGGCTAGCTTTCTCTGGAGAAAATCAAGTTTGCCTTGAGAGGGTCAATGTTAGGGTTCGCCCGGAGGTGGCAGCCATTCGTCGACTTTAGGGAAAATTAACCGGCAGCAGAGGGGGTGTTGAGGGGGGGTGGGGGGGTTGAGGTGGGGGAGGAGGGGGGGGGCTGTGAGGGTAGTTTAGTGTAGAGTAGGAGGCTGGAAAAGGTGGGACCTGTGAGAGAGGAAGACGGCTTTTGAACTATGTTTATAATTATATTTACACTGTTTCTTGTGTTGCTGTTATAAAACCATAAATACCTCAATAAAATGTTTATTAAAGAAGCTGAAATCAGGAACAAAGCAGTATAAAGATGATTTCTTGAGGTAAGGGTTTATTAATTGAAAGCAGGATTCAAAGCTCATGTGTGTTACATGCAGGGAAGTACTGGCAAATAAAAGATTAAAACCCTCAAAACGTCAAAGGCATTTGAAGACTAAGCATGGTGAGTTTGAGGACAACCATCTTGATTTTTTTTCAACGGATGCAATGACAACTTAGCTTAAGTCCTTAGCAGAAGTGTAACATTGAATGACCAAGCAAGTGAGATAGTGAGGACTAAGCAGGTTAGCGAAAATGGTGAGTTGTGAGGTTCGGCCGGCATGGGTCATGAAGGTCAGCGGGCGTGGGTTGCAAAGGCCGGCTGGCGTGGGTCCCGAAGCATGGCCGGTTAGTAAAAGTTTGAAAAAAACTGGAATACAAAATCCTGAAAGTCCCCTCCTGACACCACTGTGGATTCACCTGCATCAAATGAATTGCAGTGGTTCAAGAAGTACTGGGCATGGGATGGGCAACAAATGCTGAGCTTGTCACATCCCATGAATGGATAAAAAAATTAATGTAGCAATGCAAACCAGGATGCAATGCTCATGTACGTTATATGCAGGGAAGTACTGGCAAATAAAAGATTAAAACCCTCAAAACGTCAAAGGCATTTGAAGACTAAGCATCATTAAAATTTCATGAACAGGTACAGAAAATAATCAGAAAAGCTAATAGAATGCTAACCCACATTTCCAGAGGATTGGAATATAAAGGGGAGAAGTCATTCTTAAGCTCTGCAATATTATAAGTACCTTAAGTTTTCCCAATTAAGGGGCAATTTAGCATAGCCAATCCACCTACCCTGCACATCTTTGGGTTGTGGGGGGTGAGACCCAGGCAGACACGGGGAGAATGTTCAAACTCTACACGGACAGTGACCCAGGGCCAGAATCAAACCTGGGTCCTTGGCGCTGTGAGGCAGCAGAGCTAACCACTGCTAATGTGCTGTCCCTTTAATTAGATTTTTTTTCTAAGAAAAGGTATCCAGCCTGCTAAAGCTGATTAAGGAGTTAACAGCTATGCAGGCCATGAGTTTTCAGCACTGCCCTGTGCCTACTCTTTTCAGTTTCAGTTTTGGGGTTCTGCTCTAATTTCTGAGGAAAGGAGAATTGTTTCTTAGACAGATTTCAGAAAGCTTCACTCCCAAGGACTTTTAAAATAAATTTGTAAGCCACTAAATGGCTTTATTAATGAGTGACATTTGATCTGTGTGGGTGAATTTTGCTTAATTGAAATTTTAAAAGTAGATGGGAAAGTAAGCTTAAGGACCTTTCTTTATTTTTCTTAAAGAACACGGAGATAAAATGCAAATTCCACACAGTCACCCAAGGCCGTATTTGAACCTGGGTCCCTGGTGCTGTGAGGCAGCAGTGCTAACCACTGCCATTCTGCACTATCCTGCCTTGGAACTATATTGCCATTCCTTCACTGTCGCTGGATCAATGTCCTGCTACTCCATTCCAAACTGCAATGTGGGTGTACCTACTCCACATGGGGTGCAGTGGTTCAATAAGGTGACTCACCACCACCTTGTCAAGGGAAATTACAGATGGGCAATTAATGCTGTTTTGCCAGGGATGCTCATATCCCATGAACAAAGAAAAGGAAATATATTTATGGGTGCTTCCTCAATTTGAAGGGAGATTTGTGCAATTGCTTTTCTGTTGGTGCCACTGGGCAAAGCAGTATCACCCCTATTCGTTTGTTAAAATGGCATATCCATGCTTATACTCAATGCCTGTTTTATTTCCAGATTATACATTTTTGAATGTTTTTTAAACATTTTATGAAGGCATTTATGCTTTTATAACAACAGAAGATACAACTACAAATGTAAACATAATTCAATGCATAACACACCCCTCCATCTCCCACTGTTCCTGCCTAAGCTAAGCAAAAATAACCTAACTCCCACTGTCAGCCTTACTCCCAAACTCCCCCCCCCTTATTAAATCTGCTAACAATTTAGTTTTCCCCGAAGAAGTCGATAAACGGCTGCCACCTCCGAACATTGATCCTCTCAGGGCGAACTTAATTTTCTCAAGCCTGAGAAACCCTGCCATGTCGCTAACCCATACTCCTGATTTTGGGGGCTTTGAGACCCTCCAAGCTAGTAAGATCCGTCTCCGGGCTACCAGGGAGGCAAAGGCCAAAACGTCGGCCTCATTTGTTTAATGTTTTGATAATACGAAAAGGACTACCCAACTTCAAAACGGTGAAAGTTCTATTTGAGAGGTCTGACAGACTCCTTGCCAATTTTTAAAAAATATAAATGAAATGAAAATTGCTTATTGTCACAAGTTTCAAATGAAGTTACTGTGAAAAGCCTCTAGTCCCATTTAGAGTACCCAACTCATTTTTCCAATTAAGGGGCAAATTAGCGTGGCCAATCCACCTATCCTTACATCTTTGGGTTGTGGGGCGAAACCCACGCAAACACGGGGAGAATGTGCAAACTCCACACGGACAGTGATCCAGAGCCGGGATCGAACCTGGGACCTCGGCACCGTGAGGCAGCACTGCGCCACCATGCTACCCGTCAATTTTTAAATCCCTGGCTTGAAGCATCATTGATGCTTCATTATACGTTTTGTAAAACCAAAGTGGTCAGAGATGACATGAGAGGAGTATCCTGGAACCCTCCAGTTAGAAGGGAGCTGGCTCGGATTTATACGGCCATTGATCCTCTGATGTGCATTGGAATCTAATCAGCAATGGCACGGAAAACCGACTGTATAACTATATTTCCACTTTAGAACATGAATTGAAAACACGCTGTGTTATCGAAATATTTTTTATTAAAACGAATAACTCATTGAGCTCCATATTTAAATAAGTAATATTAAATATCGCAAATAAATGTAAAGCATTTTACAGAGAAAGACTGCCGAGATCTCAGGTAGCTTATTCGAGAATGCATGCCAAAGCTATATTTTACATTCATTGTGCAATGACAATAATGCAGCGTTTGCATCGTCAGCAGTACCGTCCCCAGATTTCTTTGTCCCCTCTTAATGATAAACTGTGATTGACAAATTACATTTTTTAATTGCGTGTAACAAAAATTCTTGGAATTTAGCTTTTAGACAATTTCAATACGTCATTTTTGTGCCGTCCATATATAAGAATTGTCAATGAATTAACAAATCGTGATAAATTAGAAATATTTCACCTTCATCTAACACCTTATAATGTTACTAATTTTAGAAATACTGTGCATTGTAGAAAGTATCTAAATGTTAGCTGCTGATACTATCGTGCCAAAAATAACGGGAAGTTCAACGACCGCAACAGATCGGGTAGCAGGCAATGCACAAGCTCATCATCAGTGCAGAACCAAATGTATGACTGCAATCTGTAAACTGTCCAAACAATTGGTGGTTTGTGGCTGGTCAGTAGTCCCGAGATGATCTGCAGGTGGAAGCAATACCCCCCAAAAACTTCCCATGAGCGAGCGGTATGCCTACACTGGGCTCAGCAAAAATACATTCCCAGTGAAGTTAAATTCAACCTCCACGGGGACGGTGAGCACCAATAAATTGGCTGCAATAGAATGTTACTGTCAAAACTAATTTTTGATTTATGACGCTTGCATATATTAAAATCAAATTCTACGTTTAAACAAACTTGGCGTGTTGTTGTTTCCATTCATTTTGATACTGACACATTTCCGCGTACACAAACAATAAATTTGTCGATTGTTATAAGATCATCTGGTCCCTCGGACTCTAATAAGTTGAGTTACAAAGCTTTGGTTACCAGCGGAGGACTTGGGCATGGCGATGTTTACAATACTACTTTGACATTTGTTCACATCACAGTCCATAACACAATAGCTTAATACCTTGGCATAGCACAGTCATTGTCACAACAGGCTTATTTTCGTAAAAGAGTGCAACGATTGTAGGAAATATTACTGTCACTTCCACCTAGTATTTCATTAAGTGCTGTAGGGGATTTCTTTGCGTTTTTGTTTTTTGCATGGGTTATTATGGTTGACTGAGTTATGGAAAAAATGAGCGCAAGTCTTAATAACGCAAATTGAAGTAAAAAAAAGACATGAGATGTGTTCTAATTATAAATTTTGGAAAAGATCTAACATAGGATGACGAGGATACTTGTTGAAAAAGCAAGTTACTTCCAGGCATCTGCAAAGTCACCAGTCGTGACGACTCACGCCAAACCATCTGAGCCTTCGCATCTCTTTATCGACAATGTATCATGGAATCGGACTATTTTTAATACACTTTTAAGACCATCATCTGGCTTCTAAGTGTTAATGCATCAGATGTTTACAAAAACTGGTCGCTGAAATTAAATCCAAAAATCGTTGCACCCTCCTACTCCCTTCACTAGAACAGTTAAATTAAGAACTGGCAACATAGATTATGGTAGATTTACTAAAATAATAAATACATGTTCATAAGCTCCACAGACGTTCTAAAATAAATTTACCTTTGACTAGCCACCGTAATGATTTTTGTTTGCCTGAGCAGTAGTATTTTTGCTTAATGAAAAATAAAATAAATACATCTCATATTGAGAGACTAGTGTTAGGATTATAATTAACAAGTATCTATCTAATCATGAGAACTTAAGATGCATAAGCAATACTTATGTATTTGTCACATCCAAAGTATGAGATGCGAATAGCCTCTAAGTCATATACAGAGTAACATGATCAGAGCTCATGATGTCCATTTTAAAATCATCCTGCCTCTCACTTGCAGTAGGATTTTCTTGCTGATCAAATAAGCCTGCAAAAAATAACCCAACTCAATGCAGTGCATTAAATTGATTAGGATCATTTTCACAGCAACTATAAATGGGATGCAGAATAGTGCCCAGTGAGACACCAATGCATTCTAGGCATGACTAAGTCCTACTTGTGGCACTCTGTTGAACAATCATCTGTGATGCATCCTATTAATATTCAAGACATATAATGTCTGAAAAAGTGTATAGATATATAATATCTGCTCCAAACATACATGCTGAGTGCAGTCATTCTTTGGTTAGAATGCACGGCTGGACAGTAAGAAAAATATGTATAGGAAGGTTTTTAGAAGTATTGTTCAGTGAGAAGAGTTTCTATCTAAATAGATAAAAAATAATAATATATAATATTAATCATTCATGTTCCAGTGAGATGAAAAAAAGAATTCTTCCATTTGGAATAGGTCACAGTGGCTTAAGATGTCCATTCTATAAAGGGGAAATATCCAGTTTCATTTCAAAATATTTTGCCTTGTATGTATCTCTGTAAAAGATAGTCAAAATAAATTATTATTACAATAAAAATGGCAGCGAATAAAATAAATATTGAAACTAGTGTCAACTTATGTGAAAGGCAGTATTGGAGCCATGCTTATTCATCTACTGGACCTTTAAGAATAAATGCTGTTATAATCTAAGTTCACTGAAGAACTGTCCTGAGTAGAAATTATTAAAACCAATGTTGAGTGTGAAGCTAAGAATGTTTATTTTCTGTAACTAATATGCACTCAGGCACTAATAACATTTCATGGTCCACCAGGTAAACTATTTGCATGCAAGCAAGCCAATATGACATCTCATAGTATACTACATCTCCAAGCCAGCAACGTTTACATGGTGAAAGCATAATGTGTGTAAGAACACTGCTAGAAAGAAGTTAAACTATTGATTTAAATAGTAAAAAAGTAACCTATTTCAGCAACCTTTGCCTTCCAGGAATTAGTTGAAATCACATTTTACATATCTGAAATGTTTTAGGCATTTGGGCATGATAAGGTGTCAGTCGGCCACAATTATTATTTATGGGGAAAATTATAGCCAAAGAAACTTTAAACATTTCACAATTAATGTTTAGCAATTAAGTGATCAACCATATAATTACGATAATAAAATGGTATATCATATTGCTAGAAAATAACAATAAGTCAGCAAGGTTCACTGAAGTAATTGTACTTGTTTCCAGTCACTGTAGACAGGCTGGCAAGTTTCCAGGAGGTGTTTATATATTTTTTTAAATTAATTTTTGTCTGAACTTAAGCGTGCAATAAAAGAACTGTAGCTCCAAGAGATTTAACACATTTGCTGTTAATCTTACCTGTTGCTTATTGTCTATACCTATTTTGTAGAATTATGAGCATTTGTTTCAGAAATTCTTGATTGCTCCTTCTTTGATTTGTATGTGCAATGCAGTTGTCCTGTGAAATAAGCAAAGGGGGTTTGAGGACCATGTACAAACATGTAATGCATTTAAAACAAAATGATGTAACAGCTGTCAAACTGTTTAAACTACAGCTAAGTGAGTACACCAAAAGACTCTATGGAATATATGAGTTCCAGACCCACAAATGGGACAAGAACTAGGAGCAGGAGTAGGCCATCTGGCCCTTCGAGTCTGTTCCGCCATTCAATGAAATAGTGGCTGATCTTTTGTGGACTCAGCTCTACGTTCCCGCCCAAACACCATAACCCTTTATTCCTTTATTATTCAAAAAACTTTCTATCTTTATTTTGAAAACATTTAATAAAGGAGCCTCAACTGCTTCACTGGGCAGGGAATTCCATAGATTCACAACCTTTTGGGTGAAGGGTCAATATAAAGAAAATTGTTTCAAAGCCATTTGTCATATTGAACATCTCGATATTCTAGAAGAAGCTCTAGACCTCTGTGGAATCAGCTTGAGATTCCAAATCAGGAAGCTTTAGAAGAAACTGAAATATCTGTGATGGAAATCAGTGTTTCAAAATCAAGCTGCTGACGAGTTAACATGATAGAAGTTCTGTTTGCCCTATGTAGTTTTGCATAATCTTCCCTTTAGGGAAAACTCCACCCACCCACATCCAGACAGTGGCCGCGATTCTCCCAAAGGGAGACAAAGCGCCGACGCCGGAGTGAAACCCGGAGTGTTTCACTCCTGCGTCGGAGGCCGCTTCTCGCCCCCTATTCTCCCACCCCCAGGGGGCTAGGAGTGGTGGCGCGTCAATCTCGCGTGCTGGGCCTTGACGCTTGCGTCAAAGCGGCACCGCCTGAATGACGCGGCCGGCGGCACCTAAATGACGTCACCCGTGAATGCGCAGGTTGGCCGGCGCCAACACACACATGCGCTTTTGCCGTCTTCCCCTCTGCTGCCCCGCAAGACATGGAGGATTGATCTTGCGGGGCGGCAGAGGGAAAAGAGTGCGTCTTTCAGAGACGCCGGCCCGACGATCGGTGGGCACCGATCGCGGGCCAGACCCCTCCTGAGCACCCCCCTGGTGCTCGATCCTCCCTCCGCCCCCCACAGGCCCCACACGCAGCGGTCGCACGATGTTCACGCTGGCAGCGACCAGGTGTGTTTGGTGCCGGCGTGAACTGGTCGTATTAGGCAGGCCGCTCGGCCCATCTGGGCCAGAGAATTGCCGCTTGACCGGAGCGGCGATTCTCCGAGCGGCCTGTCGCAAAATGCGACACGTAAGGGTGACAGGGCGGCGTGAATCGCCCAGCACTCCCGCGATTCTCCCACCCGGCGTGGGGGTCGGGGAATCGCGCCCAGTATGTTTGCTAGATTTCAACAGTCAAAGCCTAAGGAATCTGAAACAAAAACGGGACGAGAAGTGGCAGTGAACTAAACACAAATATAAAAACAAATTACTACGAACTCCAGCATCCACAGTAATTTGCTTTTATCTAAGAAATCTGAAGTTTGGTCAGGAATGCTGATAGAATTAATCTAGTTAAAATGATAGCATAAATTAGTGACCTTTCTCCTTCTTATTCAACTGGAGGCCATCCTATCTTTTGGGACTTTGACTGAGGATTATCTGGAACAAATTGGAAAAATTCCTGCCTCTGAAATGAGCCTACTTTGAAAAATAATTGAAACTTACAGCTGAAATCTTCATCGATGTTGTCTTTTTGATCAGTCTTTTAATGGTTTTTGGGATTTTGTTACCAATACCGTCTATTTTCAAGAATTTGTCCAGTTCAGCTACAAAGCAGGAAAGGTCACCCTAAAGGGAAAAAAAAGATAATTCACGCAACAGCTCAATAATTTTCAAGTGGTAAATGCCAGCTGTTTCCGAAAGAAGAAAACTTTAAAAAGAAGCTTTACAATTGGCTTTATGAAGTCAAAGCGTTAAAACCTGATTATATAATTGGATCCCAATTTTCTGACTTAGTGATTCCAGATGGCTGTTTTTGACACGTGCTCAGAAAAACAAACTGTTAAAATTGAAGATGGCAGGATCTAGCTGAGACATGGGCAGGCAAGTTGCCTGCTTGAGGTGTAGGGGCAGAGGTTAAAGATGATCAATGGAAGAAAACACAATAATGCTTTGAAAGCATTATTGAAACCTTTCTATGTTTTAAGTCAGCATGGAAATATGGAGAGCTTTATGTGCATGGAGAGAATGGGTTGATGGAAATACAATGCAGGCTTATATTTGTAACTTTCATTCAGGTTCACACAATGCACATAAAGGAGAAATTTCCAATGACAGCCTGTACATGATGCCCTCTTGTTGAACGTTATGCATTCTTGCCAATACATAGGCAATAAAAATATCTTTACCAAATTCAAATTATAAATGAATAATTTAATTCAACATTTATGTTTATCTAGCATCCATGCTTCCCATTAACTACTAGCTTACATTTTGCTAACTCACTGATTTTCTTCCTGCATTATACGCATCTATTCAGCATTTATTGAACAGCACAGGAAATTCTGACTAAGCAATAGTTAGATCGGTGACTATAATTACTTTATCATGCCATTGTACTCATGATTTGACAGCTTATTTATGGTCTTGCAATGTGTTAGAAAGGAACATTTTTGGCCCGCTTGACAGGAAGTGGGGAATCCCCTGACACAAAACGTTTCCTGGTTTATTTACATAATACCAGTAATTTTCAGCTGTGTAATGTGATTGTAGAATCCAAACATATTATTAAATTTTGTGCCATTCAACTATTATAACACTATCTTTCAGATTATAACTCTCGATGTAGCATATACTGGGGGAGAAATTCAACTTTAACCCAAAATATTACCTGCCTTATGCCAAATTTACCTAAAGGCCTCTTTTCAATGCCTTCCTACAGCTTGTAGGTCTTGAAAGGTAGGTTATGCCACTCAATGCCTGATATAATTGAGGGGAGTGTGCGTCTGAATTTTGCAGTTGGGGTCCTCCAACCAACTTTTGGTTTTGATGTGCAATTTTACAGTTATTTCAGGTGGATAGCTGCTTTCCATTTACAGGCTCGCCAGAATATCACATCAGATGGATTGTGGGCATCAAAGTGGATCCCAAAGCTGATTTTGGCTGGTCACCCAATGCACAGGCACAAATTCGGGAGCGATATGCTGAATTTCTCCCCTATTGTTTCTGGCTTTCTCATGAAGAAGACTCTCCCTAACCTGGCCTGTGCTACAACACACTGTTTATAATTTGCAATGAACATGCTAGAGTGAGGATTATGTAGTTTTCAGTATGCCAGACCATTTTGATCTCGAGGCTGGCAGATTTGGAGGAAGGATAATCTATTTTTCCTCATTAATAATTTATTTATTTAACTTTTGACATTTTTCAATTATTAATGCACTTTGTGACAATCCTTTGGTTGATATATTAATCTAGAGGGGTAGAAGGTTGAATTTTAATTCAGAATTGCAAATGGAACATCAATGGGCTAATGTTACATTTTTCTAACTTTTTAGGCATGAAGTTGGTGTTTGCTGATTGGCGAGAAACAGGCATATTGCCAATCAGCGGTCAACTTTGCACTCTGTTTGATTTTACTTACTCTTGAGTTCAATGGTAAAGATTATTTACTTTGGTTATTTATTCATAGGATGTGGGCATTGCTGGAAGACATAGTATTTATTGTCCATTCCTAATCACCCTTAAGAAGCATGGAGGCAACTGAATGATTTGTTAAGCTATCTCAAGGAGCAGTTAAAAATGCAACCACATTGCTTTGGGGCCAGGTAAGGACAGCAGATTTCCTTCCCTAAAAAGGGTATAGAAACATTGAAACATAGAAAATAGGAGCAGCAGGAGGCCATTCAGCTCTTCGAGCCTGCTCCACTATTCATTATGATAATGGTTGATCATACAACTCAATGGCTTGATTCTGCCCCCCCCCCCCCCCCCCCCATTAGAGACCAGTTTACTTTTTTTCAACAATCGATTAGTTACATTTGATTTCAGATTTAATTAATTAACTGAATTTAAATTATCATGTTGGGATTTGAATGGTGTAGATTATTAGTCCAGGCTTCTGAATTACTAATCCAGTAACATAACCACAATACTCCTTTTCCTGATGTGCTGCCATGTAAAATAGGCTATTAATTCACTATCAAGTTATTTTGTGTCACTTGCCAAAGACCAATTTCATATGCTTAGAATGTTAAAGAAGGAGATCATTAAGACATAGTGCTTCATGGCTCTTTAAAAGAGCTATCTAATTAATCCCACTCCTTTGCTCTTTCCCCAGAACACTGCAAATTTGCATCCCTGACAAATATTTATTTAATTCCCTTTGAACGTTAATATTTAACTTGTCTCCACCACCTGGTTCTTTTGTCAATTATCTTAAATCTGCATCCTCAAGGCAGCCCCTTCTGCCACTGGAAACATTATTTGCTTATATAATCCTTCATGACCTTGAAGTGATTATATGAAATCTTCTAACAATCTCAGCTCGAAATAGAACAATTACAGCTTCCCTTGCCTCATCACATAACTGAAGTTCTGCATTCATGATACCATTCTAGTAAATCCTTTCTGCACCCTCTCTTTTCTCTCTTTTTGGTGTCATCAGCTCCTCACACATACAAAACAAAATTGAATTGGAAATTTTGATGGGCTATATGGCTTTCTAAGATTGTTATTTACATTATCTTCATGAGGGAGCAATGAAGCAACTTATGTCCAGGCACCTGTCGGTGCTACACTGTAAATGACCACTAGGAGATGAGAAAGAGCAGGTTAGATTAACTTTATCTTAATTCATTTTTTCATTCTCTTCCCAGAATCAAAATTGAGAATTTACCATGAGGAAAATTACATGGGAATGTTGCTTTTAACTTGTAACTCCCAACCGATTCATTGCTCGTGCAAAAGATAATGATTTATTTAATCTCATTTGACTTGCCCTGAAATGTTCAACTTTTACTAGAACTTGTTTGACTCTTCTTTATCTTACCTTGGTTTGTCATAGTCAACAGTTCACACCTACCTTGCCAACATTATCTTTCACAGTATACTCTTAATCCTGGAAACTGTTACTATTTTTGAACATCCCCTTTAACTCTGATATAATAGCTACCTCTGAAAAAACTGGAATTTATTAATGACTCGGCTAGATTTTTGTCAAATTGACTATGGATAGGTAGAATTATAACAGCCATTGAGTGCTGTGTAGGACACTAAACAAAGGTTGAATGATTTAGAGTTTATAGATTTTTGATGTATAAACAATTGTTTAACATTTAAATACCTTTATAAATTAATGTTCATTTGAAATAGCTTTTTAATGTTGAAACAACCTTTCAAGATATGAGGAGCCTTATTTTAACTCTATGCAATTGGATGGGTTTTAAGTGAGTTAAAATCTCACTTTATACTAAGAAACCAAAAAGGTGTTTGAATAGAGCCACAGAAAAGGAGACTATGTCAATGACTTTGTGCAATAAAGTCTAAAGTCAGGCCAAACCAAATTGAAAGGAGTTAAGTATAATCTGGGACTGATTGAAATACTGAAGTGACCAGTAAAGAAAGCATTTTCTAATGTTAAGCCATTTCGCAGGGACACAATTAAAGCATGGATGATTTTTGCATTATGATATTTGGATTTGGCCATGATCTTGCTTACTTTCTGTTGTAAGAGGTTTATGACTTCAAATTAAAGTTTCAATAACAATCCAAATAGAATTCTCATTTTTTTTTACAGTACAAAGTGATGTATTCTTTTAATTGAAGAACATTTTTCACTAGTTAATAAAAGTGAATTGAGCTCCAAACTTTAAACTTTCAATTGCAATAGTTCATATATTTAATCTTGTTGACAGTCAAATGATGTAAGGCAATAAACAGATTTTTTTAAAAATTGCTGTAAGTACCACTAGATGTGCATATGACCCCATCAACAAGTATACCGGAAACACTGACTTCCTTCCTGTAATTACATTTGGCTGATAAAGCAGAAATACAACCTTTTTCAAATAATTAGTCATCAAGTTGTAAGATAAGAAAGGCTTTTTTTTGGCAAAAGAAAAATCTTTTTTTGTATATTTGTATATTCCACAGTAGTGACTACCTGGGAAAAAGGTTTCTCATCAAATATTGCCCCTACCACTTAATATGAATGATCTTAGTCCAAAAGATTCCATAAATGTTTACTTCTAGATTGATGTCCATGGTTGTATTTTCAACTGTTAGTTATTAGCTTCATCTCAGAGCCTATTTACGTTTGAGTGAATTCCTGTGGTTTGGCAGTACAATGAGGGATTCTACATTGAAGTTCAAAACACATAAGTGAAAGTAAGTAGGGTAGCCTCGCAAATCTTGCAAGATTTCAATTAATTCAGTGTGAAGTGCAGGAATCTAACCTGTATCATACAAAAATGAATGGAATTTTCCAGCAGGTTAATATTAATTATCAACTGTTTTATGTTGGTTTCCTTCCTAATGATTTACTTAATTGTGAAATACTAGCAATTTTGATGCTTCATTCATCACTAGATTGCAGTTGTATGTGATATATGGGGGCAAACATTAGTAGGTGCAAGGTCTGACTCATGCACTTTCAAAATGTGAATGTTGAGTTTTTAGCCTTTCACTTTAAACATTTGAAAGTTCAAAGTTTGACAGACAGCATCATTTGTTTTCCGACTTCCCATAAATATAATCTATATTTCCGTAATTATTATTGCATGTATTCTTATTAAAGCAAAGTTATAAAGAAATTATGACTAAAATAGAGAAAGTGTGTTGACAAAACAGGACAATGCAGTTTTCAGCACTATCTAGAAATGCACGCATCAATGTTACAGCGGTCAAAAAGCAAATGCAATATGCGACTATAATGCAAACTGCAAAGCTTACAATTTGTGTTAAACGTAAAGATTTTTGCCTACCGAATCATCTACTGGAGGAACACATAACTGAGGAACATCACCCTGGGAAAATAAGGAGGGAATTCAAACTGTTAATTCTCATTCTAAATTGAAGTTCAACACAGCCAAAAAGAAAATTCTAAAATAGTATGTAAACACCTTACCTGCAACAATGTTTTCAACTTATTTACGTCTTTGATTATCTCGTGGAAAGGATTTGGACGACCATGAAGACTGGTACTCAAAGCAGCCAGGATGAAACTGTAGAAAATTATCCTGTTCATTGTTGCAATGATGGACTGAAGGTACATGCAAGTTTGTTGTCAGTGCTTCTAAAGAGGACTTGGTCGAAAAACGAATAGTACCCACAACAGGTGGATGACATATATATATTCTTGTTGGGAAAGGTAAGAACCTCCCATTTAACATGTTGGAAAGTTTTTGAAGCAACTGATGAGTAATCCTTTTCTTTTCCAGTGGCAAGGTATACGTACGTGCGTGTATGTGTGTGCATCTCTCTGTGTGCGCGTGTGCATGTAGGGGGTGGGGGTTAGGAGGCACAAACAAATTGAAGTTGATCTCCATGTTGGTTAGGGAAACAAGCGAAAGTGGTAAATTCCCATGTCAGTAAAAACCAATAGAGCAGCATGACAAACCAGAGAATAACATCACTTGACTCCTATCTGGAAAATGACAACTGTGTTTTCTTTTTGATTTTCCATATCGCATTATCTGTCCCATTGGACAACATATAGTCATATCTTAACTAGTGTAATGAGTAATGCTGCATGTATGTCATGTGCAGATTTAAAAAAAAACTTCTATGTTATAGTAGTGCAGGAACTTCTTTGAGGCGAGCAAGGGAGTGACTTCTAAACAAGTATCATAAAACATTGAAGATTTTAAAAGCAAACAGGAAATGCATTTTTTCACAGTTTATTCATGTTGATTCAAAAAGTGAAAAACACTTTCAAGCCAGTAAGGAAACATTGTTGGCAAAATGCAAAGACACTTTGTGAAATAAGTTGCTTGTGAGTCATATTGAATTGCAATTTATAATTTAGTGCCCAGTGGGTCTTGTGAAGTCTCATCTGAGACAGCGTGGTGAAGACCACTGATAGAAATGTAACCACTATCTGTCACTTTTATGCACCACTTCTGCCACGGTGCTAAACCCACCAAGATTTGATTGTGTGAAAACAGTTATGGTGTGCACATTTCCTCTAACCGCTCATCCCAATTTCTATCCAGTATTAAAAGATTTACGCTATTGCTGTATTAGACCTGTATTGCAGGTTCCAATTACTCTTTAAAATTGTCATATTTTTTCATCTCCTATTATCTCAGTCTTTATCCCACTATATTATTTTCTTTCATCAAGCTGGGCCTTATACATTGCCACTCGACCACCGTAGTCTGGATTTTGCCGAAAGGGACTTTGTATTAATAAGACCCTTGTATCTTAAGATGTACTTTGCAATCCGTGTTAATCTTAAAATCTGTGTGTAATTGTTAAACTAAGGGGGGGGGGGGGGGGGGGAAGTAAAGGAATATAATAATCCAACTTCTCATGTTTCTTTTAATTGTATTTTCAATTAAGGGACAATTTAGCATGGCCAATCCACCTACCCTGTACATCTTTGGGTTGTGTGGGTGAGACCCACACAGACAAGGGGAGAATCTGCAAGCTCCACACGGACAGTTACCCGGGGCCAGGATTGAACCCGGGTCCTCGGCACCGTAAGGCAGCTGTGCTAACCACTGAGCCACCGTAACATTCACATCTTTTCATATCTAATAAATGTTTTTTCCTTTTTGTTAAAACTATTTAGCAGTCCTGTTACTGTTATTCCACGTTTTTAAATAAAGTAAATATTACCATCTTTTGAGCCAGGGTTCCCACTATTTGCACAGTGCTGTATCCTTTTTATATCTCTCCATCCCCTCACTGATGACTTTTATTTAACCTGACTGTTCTTTATTGTTCACAATCCACTAATTCCCTATGTCTGATTGGTTTGCCTGGGCAGCACGGTAACACAGTGGTTAGTACTGTTGCTTCACAACATGTTCGATTCCCGGCATGGATCACTGTGTGTGCGGAGTCTGCGCGTTCTCCCTGTGTCTGCGTGGGATTCCTCCGGCTGCTCTGGTTTCCTCCCACAAGTCCCAAAAGATGGGCTGTTGGGTAATTTGGACATTCTGAATTCTCCCTCTGTGTACTCGACCAGGCACCGGATTGACCCAATTTGTGCAAAATTATTAATTTGTCCACGAGGTGCAGAAGGGGGAAATCACAAAGAGGTAGTCAACAGGTTAAATTACTTACAAAACTCAAATCAAAAGAGATCAATTTCCTGCCAAACCCACAGTACAGTATGACACAATAAAACAAATGAATAACTGTAAAGAACAATGCAAGAAAGACATGAAACAAAGCACAATTCTGCCCTTTTCAAAGGATGGATAGTGTGTTACTTTTATTTACCTTATACATAAAATAGAGGATATGCATGTGTGGAGCACGTGAAATTATTTTGTTATTTATGTTGGTGACAACCAGATTCCTGCATCAATGTCTCCAGTAATTATTCCTCCCATTCCCGCTATATTTGAAATACTTCAATTTAAACTAATATTCATTCATGAACTGAACATGGTCTGATATTTTTGTCACTTAAAATAAAAGCTTTAAATGCGGTGACAACTCTTGCTTCAGTTGTGTCACATCTGACCATAGTTCCAGATGTCAGCATTTAACTGATTAAGGTTTTTTGTTTTAAGTTTTTACTTATTTTCTCTGATAAATTTATGGATGATAAAAATCATTCTACATCTTCTCCTAACTATTGACCTCTGCTAGCTTAATCAATCTTTGGTTTTGTTAGTAAGGAGAATCAATGAGGAAAGAAAACATATATAACAATCCTACAATAACAAGGAAAATAAATGGCAAAAAAGTTTCTGTATTTTTAGAAACTTTAAATTATCTCCCAAAGTTTCACATGCGATTTGACATTCATTTTTGTCTCCAGATTTTTAGTGGGGTAAGTTTAAAATAATAACAATTGTATTTAAATTTATATCTGAAAACAAATAACTGTGCAATTAATGTAATGCGTACCACATTCCTGACGGCAGGAGGATAACCAGGTAGGAATTCAAACCCACGCCTCAAAAGCCTGCATCGTGTCTGAAAACCACTTGTAGTCAAATACACTTTCCACTCTAAACCCAGGTTAGTATTTGTGGAATTCTCCTCAGAATCCCCCCAGATGATTGTCACATGAGGTTAGCCTTCAAGGCACAGACACAATTAATTAAACATACTTAAAACTATACCTTATTTCTAATATTTACCCACACAAATATAGAACAAAAATGTGAGAGAGAATAAAAATAAGTAAATGGCAATACAGCAGATCTCAAATTAAAACATAAGAAGCATGCAACACATAAGCAGTTACAAGAGATAAAAATATATATATCAGATATTGATTTGCTAAAATAATATACCATAGGACCATAGGACTGAGGAGCAAGAGAGGGTCATTTGCCCCTTTGAGCTTGCTCGGCCATTCAGTAAAATCATGACTGATCTGTTTGTGGTCTCAATTCCACTTTCCTGTCTTCCAGCATAACCCGTGACTCCCTTGTCCATCAAAAATCTATCTAACATAGCCTTGAATAAATTCAATGCCCCCCCCCCCCTCCCCCCGCCTCCATTGCTCTCTGGGGAAGATAATTCCACATACTAAAGACCTATTTTTAAAAAAAGAAAGTAAAAAAAAATTCTTCTAATTCTGTCTGAAATCTCCATCTCGTATTATAAATTGGTCCCTACAGAAATATTGTTAAAGTTATTTAATGCTAACCACAGTAGCTATATATTTGCATAATAGAGTTCACTAATAGCACATCATCAAATTATGAGAAAAATTCTTTAGAGACAGCAGCAACCTCTCTTTATGTTTAAAAACACCTTAGTTTGTTCTGGCCATAATACTAAATCAAATGCGTTCTATGATTCTAAATAGCTCGCTGATTTCAGAAGATGATGTCTATACTCTGTCCAAAAAGGGAACAAAGTCCCCGAGTGAGAAAGATTAGCCACATGCTGCCTGGCATTAGCAGTGCCAAGAAACACATGGCCATTCAACGCGATTCGCTTTGAATAAGGGGCCTAAACCGGGAGCGTGCGGCCGAGGCTGCACATAGTCCCGTTTTTACAATGGGGAACTCCGCTCGTTGGAAGTCCCCATTGTAGCGAAAGATCACCGAGGCCACACAATAATCCCCAACCACCCCCGCAGCCTGAACGCAACATGGGAAACCTCAGCCAGTTGGCACTGCCAATCTGACACTGCCAGAGTACCCAAATGGCACGAGCAGTGCCAGGGCGCCACCCTGCCCAAGGGCATGCAGCTGGGAGCCTCCAATCCCCTTGGAGACCCCCACGCGTGTCATTCCATCTGGTCCCCCTTTGTGGGGACCAGTACCAAACACCACTTTCCCAAGGTCCCCGAGGCAAAGCAATTGAATCCCAAAGCCTCAGGTACCTTGGGAATCTGCACATTAGAGTAAGGCTTACTGTCTCACTCTAATATGCAGATTTACCAAAAACTGACTCCGCCCATTATGGGTGGCATCCCCCTTGCACCGTCTCACGAGATTGCATTGAATCTCGAGCCAGGTAGATCCCAGGAGCGAGGTCTCCTGGTTTTCATCGGTGAGTTGCTTTTCCGACGCAGCATGGCCGGAAGATCGCATCCAATATGTTAAAGGTGTTATATACTATAGCTTGTTGCTTTTGAATATTGAATGGAAACGATATGCAAGGGAATGGGGAAAAAGCAATGGAATAGCACTACGTTGTAATGCTCATTTGGAGAGTTAGTGCGGATGCAATAGCCTCCATCTGCACCGTGACAATTCTGTGATTCTGCCGTTGTTGAGTTCCTTTTTTTTAGAAATATTTTTATTCTCTTCCTCCTTCACATTTTCTCCCATATCTACACCCACCAACAATAAACAATAATCGGTAACGAATATGTCAACCCCCATATCAATAACAACGATCCCATCCTCCCACCAAACCCCAAATATTAGCCCGCATGTTCACATTAACAAATGACAAAAAGGAATCAGGAAGCACCCACTGTCACCATAACACACACAGCCCCCCTCCTCCCAACCCTCCCAACCAACTCCCCCCCCCCCCCCCCCCCCCACTAATGTTCAATGTTATCCAGTTCTTGAAAGTGCATAATGAATATTGCCCGTACCAACCTTCCCGAACAGGCGCCGGAATGTGGCGACTAGGGGCTTTTCACAGTAACTTCATTTGAAGCCTACTTGTGGCTAAGCGATTTTCATTTCATTTCATTTTTGAATTGTAGAACCCCTCCATCCTTCCCCTCAGTTCAAACATAACCTTCTCAAGAGTCAAGAATTCCAACAGGTCCCCTGCCCCCAACCCGAAGTGTTGGCAAAACTGCCTCCAAATTCTCAATGAAGCTATTGTTACCGTACTCCCTGAGTATTTCCCTGGGGCTGTCAGGAGCGGCGCTGTTGCCTTCAATCCCGACCCCCTGGACAAACTCTCCTCCATTCTAACACACTAGGAATCACCCTCTCTGACCCAGTTTCAACTGGACCTCCCGAGGGCCCGGGTCCAGTTTCACGTGTACCACTTTAGAGATTACCCTAAAAACCTCCTTCCAGTAATCCTCCAGTTTTGGACAGGACCAAAACATATGAACGTGATTTGCGGGGGCCCCGCTGCAACATTCACACACATCTTCCACCCCTTCAAAGAATCGGCTCATCTTCGCCCTTGTGAGGTGTGCTCTATCTACCACCTTCAGCTGTATCAGCCCCAACCTCTCGCACGAGGTTGAGGCGTTCACTCTCCGGAGCACCTCACACCAGAACCCCTCCTCCATACCCTCTCCCAACTCTTTCTCCCACTTTGCTTTGATCCCTTCTAGTGGTGCCTTCTCTCCCAAAATAGCTCCGTAAACCACTGACACTACCCCCTTCTCCAGCCCCCCTGTCGTCAGCACCTCCTCCAGCAACGTGGAGGCCGGCTCCAACGAGAAGCTCTGTATCTCCTTTCTGGAAAAATCTTGAACCTACATGTATCTGAACATTTTCCCCTGCTCCAGCCCATACTTCGCTTCCAGCTCCTTCGATCCTGCAAATTTTTGCTCGTGAAAGATGCACCCTCTAAATGGATGAAGATTTTTGAGGTGTAGTCACCTATATTGCATGCATCCATCGAAAGTTTACACCAATGCTTTTCAACTCACGGACTACCTGAAGTCATTGGGCGGAATTTACTGGATGTTCATGCCGCCGGGATATTCCGGTTCCATCGACAGCACACAGGTTTCCCGGCGAAGAGGGGTCAATGGGCAATCCCATTGATAACGGCGGGACCAGAAAATTGCGTTGATTGGCCGCCTTCGCCACCGGAAAACACGCAGTGCATTGATCGGTAAACCCCACCCTTTATATCAGACATTGGAACCATGTTCACAAGTGCTGAATTTCAAAACTTCCCCAGTCTCAACGGTATTAAACACATCTGAACTGCGAATTGCCACCCAGTATCACATGGACCATCCAAGAGAACCATCTAAATTTTCAGGTCTGGGGTCTAGGCGCTCCTGATGTGGCTCATGGGATGACACTCTGAGAGAAGGCGGGGCAATCATGGTAAGGGTGGGGTGAGGGGCTTGTGGGATTTGAGGGTCCCTGGATTGAAGCCCTAACTGATTATTGCTCTCCAACAATCTCCAATTCCTTACAGATATCAAAATGGATGTGGTGTTAGTTCCTGTTAGTGGCTGCCCTCGTGTTGCTGGTGGCAGCCAAGGCGTGCAAATGCTGGAGAAGGCGGCAGCAGCAACAACGCAGGCTGTGGGCCGCCACACACCCAGAAGACTTGGCCGCCCATCAGGCTGAGGAGGAACCCTGACAGGGATTGCCTGCGACGGCCCATGGTGGACAAATGTCTTTGGTCTTTCAATAACATGACGGACAGAATGTGCCGTAGAAGACTCTCTGGTGTGAGACAGTGCGGCACCTGTGCCATGTCCTCACGGATTTGGCACCCCATGCTCTCGATGGACCGGAAAGTCACCCCAGCCCTGAACCTTTACATCACTGGTTCATTCCAGGGCTCGAGCAGGGACCTGTATGGCATTTTTCAATCTACATCGGTGAATCTGGGGGGTCATGGATGCTCTGTATGCCCGGGCATCACACTTTATCACCTTCAACCTGGACCAGGCCCAACAAAATGCCTGGGCTGCAGGTTTCTGTACCATCGCTGGGACTCCCCAGGTTCAGGGGGCACTAGATGGCATGCATGTCGCCCTGAGCACGCTGGGGCATCAGGGTGTGCCCTTAATTAAAAGGAAGGAGTTCCAGTCCCTGGATGTTCAGTGTGTGACTACTGCTCCATATCATGTAAATGTGTGCCCATTACCCAGGGAGCATGCATGACAGCTACATCCTGGGGCACTTGGAGATCATTGAGGTCTTCGAGGACCATCCCAGGATGACAGGTTGGCTCTTCGGGGACAAGGGATACCTGCTGAGGACCTGGCTGATGACATTGGTGCAGAGGCCTAAGATCAAGGCGGAAACCCGATAAAATGAGGCCCATGCTGCCACCCATGCAGTTATTGGGCAGTGCATCAGACTGATGAAAATGCGGTTCCGATACCTGGACTGATCTGATGGTGCCCTGCAGTGCCCTGAGTGTTTCCCGCTTTGTTTCTCATGGCACGGCAGCGGGACGACATGCTGGAAGAGATGGGATCTGCAGCCTCGTCTGAGGAGGAGGTGGACCAGATGGGATGGAGGATGAGCCCAGGAGGAGCCGGAGGAGGGGCCAGAGGATGGAGCCCAGGCAGCGCCTGGAGGACCTCATCCTCACCAGATTTTCTTCTTTTGAAATGTTTTCATTGGTCTCTCACCCCAACTTTCCCTGACTTTTGCCCATGATCCTATTGGCTCCTGTGTGTCTGCCCACCTCCCCCGTTCTATTGGCTGTTGGCCTCAAACAGGTCCTGGAAAAAGTTAGTGAATGGCCTCTACGCTTTGTGGAAGTCATCCTCTGACTCTTGGACAGCGAACTTGATCTTTTCCAGGTGGAGTAATTCTGACAGCCAGTCTGCACCGGTGGGTGGTGCTGCTGATCGTAGGTGATTAGGGAAGCAAAGGCAAGGGCGTCAGCCCTCGTCCCCATGAATAGTTCTGGCTGGTCCGATACACCGAAGACTGCCACTCTTGGGCACGGCTCCACTCTGACCCCCACCACCTTGGACATTGCCTTGAAGACGGCTGTCCAGAACCCGACATGTCTGGGGCATGCCCAGTATATTTGGGCTTGCTTGGCTGGGCCTGCCTGGCACCGTTCACATTCGTCCTCCACCTCCAGGAAGAACCTGCTCATTAGGGTTCTTGTCAGGTGTGCTGTGTGCAGAGCTGTATGCGGCTTAGCCATACGCATGAGGAAGTAGAGTTGGCCCTGCTCAGTGTTTCGCTTCAGAATCCCACCCTATTTCCATCCCTAGCTCTTCCTCCCATTTTTCCCAGTGGGGATCATGTCCTTTCTAATAGTTGTCCGTATTGGTACACACAGTTTCCATTCCCCAGACTGTCCATGTCCAATACCTCCTCTAGCATTATGCTTCTCAGTGTCCGTGGGGAAGCTGTTGTCTCCTTGCGGAGAAAGTTCTTGACCTGTAGATGTCGGAGTTCATTTCCATTTGGTAGTTCCAGTCTCTCCGTCAGTTTCTCTAGGGTAACTAGTATGTCCTCAGTGTAAAAATCTCTAACCATCAGTTTCCCCCCATTCTGTCTCCACCTCTTAACTGTGGCGTCAGGCATGGCTGGGGCAAACCTATGGTTGCCGCAAATGGAGGCCATGGTGGACATTTCAGTCAGACCAAAGCTTTGCCTCATCTGGTTCCTGGTTCTCAGTGTAGTCGTGGCGGCTCCCCATTGTCTGCACCATTATGTTGATGCCCTCAATGATGCTCCTCACTGACCGGGCCACACTCTGGAGTGCCTTGACAATGTCCACTTGCATCTGGGACATGTCCCTCAGCGACTGGGACATGCCCTCAGCCATGGTCATCACAGACTGAGCCATGCCTTGGGCACCACAACTCTTGACGTGGACATTGTGCTCCAGGTTTTCCACAGCGGTCGCCACCCTAGCTGTGTTAGCCTCGTAGCCACGCAATGTCGGCAACATCTCCTGTGACCAAAGCCTTTGGGACTCCTCCAATCGGTATACTGTTGCTGCAATGTACCTGACACCCCCTCCTAACAGTCACAGCTATGGGCCTGGATTCTCCTCCTGCCGTGCTACATTTCTGTTTCACCCTGCTGGCGGGATGCTCCGTTACGCCGGCTAGTCGGGATACCCCGGGCAGTCGGCAAAACGGAGCGTCCCGCCGGTGGAGAATCCAGCCCCAGGCCTATCATCTGCATCAGCAATTGAAGAACCTTGTCCAGAGACCACCGACTGCTGTCTCCCTTGGATTTTCTGCCCCGCCTGATGTGCATCAGCAACTGTGTGGTGGTCAACAGATTGTGCTCCAGAAGCCTGTCCACTAATGTTGCCCACCGAGGTGTGTGTCCCTGCGCTGGTGGAGGTGGGGTTGTGATGCCTTGATGGTGGTCTCCTTGAAGCTCTCCTCCGAGGTGGTCTATTGGGTGACAGTGGGTGGAATGAATCAGGAAGGCCCGGCTTCATCGGCTAGAGATCCTGTGAGACAATGGGCATGTTGTCAGTGAGAGAGATGGATCATTTTGTCTGACATGAACTCCTCACTTGAGACAGGTCATCTGGGTGAACGGGCAGTGGATCCTCACCTCTGTGGCACAGGCCAACCTCGCTAACAGTGACTGCTTTCTGTTTGGTCAACCCCATGATCTCCAGGGATCTTTTTCATGGGGGGAGGACTCGAATCTCTGGAACTCCACCCCCTGTCTTGGCTCTTTCTGCTTATTATGGGCTATCATTTCCTGCAGGGACAAAGAGAGGGCATTGTGAGCCGCACGCTTGATGGATCAAGGGGGTTCTATAGCAGGTGGTATGTGTGTGCGCCAAACCTGGACATGAAGTCGTTGTGCTGGAGGGTGCCAGGAGATTCTGAGGAACAAGCATGAAGGTCCGACGTGGGGAGGATGCGAGGTGTCAGCCAGTGATTTGTTGGGTGGTGGGGTGGGGGCGGTTGGGAATTTGAGGGGTGGCAGGCGGAACTGATGCCAGGAGAGAGGTGGTAACTTACCCTTGCAGGTCAGTGGGGGTCGTCGGTCTTCTGACACTGGACGGTGGTCTTCATGGTCATGCTGCCCAAAGTGACAGCCACTGCCACTGCCTCCCAGGCAGCATTGCTGACCCTGCTGCTGGTCCTCCTACCCCTTCAGGGGGTCTCTCATCCACGGCACCAAGAAGCCTGGCCACTCCCCCTTGTTAGCGACGAGAAGCTGCAGCACGAGTCAGGCGAATCTAATGGCGAGAATCTCGTTGGGGCTCATTTCAGCACTAAGTGCCGTCGAATACCGCCGCGATCCCGCCAAACATGCCCAAAATGACACTTTGGGCGTAATTCAAGAGAAAAATTTCAATGTGATTTATAATATTACCCAAAGGCCTGAGTGGACATGGGTTAGTGTCAGCATCCCAGTCAGGTAAAATCTACTACTTGCCTGACCTTGGGCCAAATGAAGTCCAGAAGTTAAGGTTTAAATTTATTTTTAATGTTTGCTTATGGACCAGAATGGGCAAGAATGTCTCCTGGGGTTCACTAGGAAGCCTTGGGCCTACCTTGAGACACACCCTGTCTCCCTAATTACGGCAATGTCTCCCCATTTCCCCAATTGTTACTGTTATGTAGTGGCACTTTAGGCGTTGTCAAGGCACTTCATGCTTCGTTAGCAACAAAATGTATTTATTGATAAAGAGAACTGTATACAGGAGTTTGCAACCCAAGGGAGCCTTGGAGCAGCAGCCTCAGATGTACTTTGCCCATGAGAGGATTCCTACCTGTTGGGTGATCACCCACTCTCGTTCCCATTGATCTTTCAAGCCAGGTGACCCTCTTCTGTTGTGCTGTCTTAACGAGACAGACACCACAACCATTACAGTTACCAGGACCCCATATGCTTCTAATTGTGATCTGTCCTTCCCACTGCTCCAGATTATAACCTGGCACTGCTCATCTTCCCCAATCATGGCGAGATTCTCCACTGATTGCTTGCATCTCCTGGTTCCCTAGCTGCAGCCTCATATCACAAAATATCTATTACCGTCTGCAACTAGGCTGTCAATTTTACATTTAAATTAAATCTGCTGTTAAGATCTTCACTCCTCCATGAACATGGCCTTATTGTATTTTCCCTATGTTGCTGCGCTCCCCACAGCTTCAGTGCTTTTGCATTAATATCAGGGCCAAAGTGTCTAACAAGTAAAAATGCAGCATTTTTAAACCAAGCATGCAAAGAAAGCATTATGAAAACTGTACTTGTTGCAAAAGAGAGATATTTGTTGTTAAATTAGAAGTAGACATAAGGGAATAAGATTTGCTCTGTAACTAATCCTAAAATATATTCTTTATAATTTTGTTAAAAATAGGTAATTGAGGAAAACCTCTCTAATCAATCTGATAAATGCTGTCAATGAAGGGTATCTTTTGAAAACATAAAATGAAACATCTTCTTAACTACTGAACAGGAATACTACAATAGTATAGACTTGGGTGAAATCCCTATAAGGTTTCAGAAAAATTATTTGGAAACAATCCAGTGAATGTACAATTGTTATCAGACTGTAATGATGAACAACTAGAGAAAGAAACACTTATGAATAAGACTGTATCAGTGGAGAATAAATGAATATGTAGGTGGGAGATAGGGCCTCCCTTTTTTACCCATGGTGTCATCTGCAGGAAAATCCCAAGCATTGACCCTGTGGTTCTGGATTGAATTGAAAATACCATTGGTGCTTCCGCTGTAGAGATATCCGTCTGCCCTCATTTGACGAAGTCATTGTCAAAGGAACTAGCTTCAGGTGATATAATGAGTCATAAAAGTATTCTGACTTGCAATGTGCAATGATATAAGTAGGAAAAGTAGCATTTTTCTCTTATCAGGTGGGTAAATTTACATTTTGTTCGCTGACGTATTGCGTGAATGATAAAAATGGCCGTATCTCTTCCTTTACTACGAGTTCCATGTAACTGACCACATCTTTCTATAATCAACCACATCTCATCTGTGCCCACAAAGTGAGCATTAATGTCACAAACCACTGCTGCCTTCATTCAATATTCTTAGTGTGCTCGATTAAATTAGAACACAGCAGGTTATTAAAAGAAAAGCTTTTTTTTCAGTTAGCATTTTTGTTTGTCTTTCTCAGATTTTTTAACCTTTGTAGAATAAAGGTATATTTTAGATTTCAAAACATGCATGTTTTTCTTTCATGTGAAGCCAACAACAAAATTATCTTTAAATTACTGAAACTCAACATTACAAATAAAGAACAGAAAAATCAGATGAAATTTGTGTTGTTTTTGAATTCTGGAGTAAATTTTTATTTAATTTTGCGATATTTTTACGTTTCGGATTAAAAACGATGGAATAGATTTTACAGGGGTGTGGATGGGAGGGCTGGAAACAGATTGCTCATGTCCAGAAAGGAAAGTCAACCAGCAACTCACACACCGGAAAGATGCCTGCCCCACAGCCATTATACTCTCAGGGCAGGCTAAACAAGGTAAGACTTCACTCAGCAGGAGGAAGTCCCGTCCTTGAGAACTGCCATTCAATCTGACTGGTCAGCAGCTCCAGCAACACCAGAGCTCAATCTCAGGTGCTGCCAGGACTGTAAGGAACATGTCCCTGCGGACTTGGCACTTCATGGAGGAAGAGGATACCCGCTCTCGACCCTGAACCTCTACGCCTCAGGTTCATTCCAGGGCTCGAGCGGGGATGTATAGCATATCCCAACCTACAGCCATGATGAAAAGACTATTGGGAGAGACAGATATCACTAGGGTAGGAAATAGTAAGGTATTAGGTGGGTTCATCATTAGAAGGTCAGTCTTCTATAAAGAAATAAATAGTAAAAAGGTGGCAAAAGAAGGAGTGGGCTGATTAAGGACCAATAAGGGGCTTTACACATGGAGACAGGGGCATTACTGAGGTACTAAATGAGTACTTTGCATTTGTCTTTACCAAGGAAGAATATGCTGCCTAGGAGGTAGCTCAGACACTTGAAATGTTTAACATTGATTAGAAGGACATATCTGATAGGCTGTCTGTACTTAAAACTTGATTAAGTAACAGGACTGGATGAAATGCATCCAAAGGTATCGAGGGAAGTTCATGAAAGGGCGAAAAGATAAGGCGGGTGAACACAGGCCAGTCAGTTTAACATCAGTGGTGGGGAAGCTTTTACAAATGATAATTCAGGACAAAAATAATGGCCACTTGGAAAAAGCCGATTAAGGAAGTCAACATGAATTTCTTATGGGAAAATCATTTTTAACAAACTTGTTTGAGTTTGTTGATGAGGTAACAGAGAGGATTGGTAATGCTCATGCTGCAGCATACATGGACTTCCAAAAGGCATTTGATAAAGTGCCAAACAACAGGCTTATGAGCAAAGTTCGAGCTCGTGGAATCAAAGGGACAGTCACAACATGGATACAAAAATGGCTGAGTGACAGAAAACAAAGTTGCGGTGAACAGGTTTTTTCAGACTGATGGAAGGTTTCTAATGGAGACCCCATGGTTTTGGTGTTAGGATCCTTGCTCTTCCAGATGCATATTATCTATTTTTGGTGTACCGGACACAATTTCAAAATTTGCAGACCGCGCAAAACATGTAAGTATAAACTGGGGCAGGTTTAGCACAGTGGGCTAAACAGCTGGCTTGTAATGCAGAACAAGGCCAGCAGCGTGGGTTCAATTCCTGTACCGGCCACCCCGAACAGGAGCTGGAATGTGGCGACTAGGGGCTTTTCACAGTAACTTCATTGAAGCCTACTTGTGACAATAAGTCACCTGAGGAAGGAGCGGTGCTCCGAAAGCTAGTGTTTGAAACAAACATGTTGGACTTTAACCTGGTGTTGTAAAACTTCTTACTGTTATTATTAACTGTGAGGGGTAGTTTAAATCTTCAAAAGGACATAGACAGGAGAAACTGTTCCCATTGGCGGAAGGATCAAGAACCAGAAGTCATGGATTTAAGATGATTGACAAAAGAATCAATAGCCGACATGAGGAAAAGCTTTCTTATGCAGCAATTGGTTGAAATCTGGAATGCACTGCCTGCGAATGATGCAGGAAGGTTCAATTGAGGCATTCAAAGGGGAATTGAATTATCTGAAAAGGAAAAATTTGCTGAGCTCCAGGCAAAAGATCAGTGAGTGGCAGTAGGTGGAGGCCAACACAGACACTACAGGTCAAATATCCTCTTCCTGTGCTCTAACCATTTTAAGATTCCATTCTACGATTCTTTCCACAGATTTGATAATTTCCTGTTGCTTCTGGCTCACAAGGAGTGCTATAGAAAGTACTTGCCTCTGGAACCAACAGCTCTGGCCTCCGTTTCATTGCTGGCTTTTCTTGAGCCCTGAGAAACCTGGTCAGTTAAATTTCAATCAGACTCCTAATTGTACTGTGGGAGCCTAATATTAATATGTCTCGCCTTTCCTGGAAGGGATGCTCTCATGGCATGCTATGACCACCATAAACATATTTCTTTCAAAATACATCACCTTATGTGTCTCTGTATTAAATTTCATTTGCCATCTGTCTTCCCAATCTACTGAACACCTGAAGCTGCAGACAGTCCTTTTCACAGTTAGCCCCACTTCCTAATTTTGTTTCTTCTACAGGCTTGGATACTGTGCCTCAAATATTCAAGTATCATCCATATATATCTATCCATATAAAATTAATTGATATATATTAATGTATCCATTTACCTACATGGTAAATGAAAATAATGTACTTTTTGTTCTGCGAATTTGGTCTGACACTTAGCACACATGGGTTTTGAAGCAAAACCAGAGAATACGGCCATTATTCTTGGTAAAGTTTACCAGTGGAGCAGGAAGAAAAACCCTCAGCAAATTTGCTCTGTTTGAAATTCTATTGTCAAGGCAGTCATTGAAAAGTAATTCAGGCATTGTATTTCTTTGTTTAAACAAATGTATCTAAACAATAGAAAGTAACCGGGAAGCAGTTTACTTGCAAAAAATATTCATTTTTTTTAAAGGGGCAATTTAGTTCATCTTTGCGTTGTGGGGGTGAGACCCATGCAGACATGGGGAGAATGTGCAAACTCCACATGGACATTGACCTGGGGCTGGGATTGATGCTGTGAGGCAGTGCTAATCACATGCCACCCATCAAAAATCATTCATTGAGAGGAAGTGAAATAAATTTAGAGCTGAAATTTTGGATACAAATGAATGGGTGGACTGGAGTTCCATGTTTCAGTCAGGAACTTTGTATGAAGGCAACAAACAAGAACCAATTAGTATATTAGAATTCTATGCAAAAAATTGAAATTTAATCTGGTGACGATTGGGAAATAAGTTGACAGCTTGGAATTCTATTCTTGAATCAGGATAACGAATGGAATATATATAGAATGATTGCAACATGGCTTGACATCCCAAAATTCCATGCTTGGCTTATAATTATACCATTGAGATCAGGCACGTTTTACCTCATGTCCACCATATAAACCGCAACAGACTGCAATATTGGGCTGGCTTTTACATGGCATGTGCAGGTGGGTGTGGTAAACACTACCCGTAACACATTGCATGTATTACGGTACTGCCACTGTATTACAGGTACTATAGTAAATCCCAGCCTGCTGGTTCCTCCCAGCAGGTTGCGTATAAAAGTGTGTGCTCTCCTGCGCTGCTCCCAATCTGGTTCCAGCTGCAGGAGGCACATCTTGTGCAATAAAACCTCGATTGTTTCACCATTCTTGTCTCGTGGTAATTGACGGTACATCAATTTATTGCACAAGATTTAAAAAGATGGACTTCCTAATCAAGCCTGATCTCCTGGAGCTGAGCCCTCATGCAGCCAACGCCACGTCCGCCTTTGAGCACTGGCTAGCCTGCTTTGAAGGCTACCTCAGAGCAGCCACTGAAGAACTCTCGGACCTACAGAAGCTCCAAGTCCTCTACTCATGGGTGAGTCATCAAATCTTTCCCCTCATCCAGGATGCGTCCACCTACACAGAAGCGATGACGCTACTAAAGGGACAGTACATTAAGTCGGTGAATCAGGTGTACGCCAGGCACCTCCTGACCATGAGATGGCAACTCCCAGGGGAAACTCTGAATGATTTCTTGCAGGCTCTACAGATTCTCGGTAGGAACTGTGACTGTCAGGCAGTTTCAGCAGTCCAACACACCGAACTACTAATCAGCGACACTTATGTCACGGGCGTTAAGTCTACTTACATTTGCCAGCGGCTATTGGAAAGGGGTACGCTCGATTCCTAACTCGAAGACGCTCAAGTCCCAGGGCCCGACCCTGACCGCATGTGCCACCTCCTCGAACTCCGTCTCCCCCACTGCCCAAGGCCCTGAAACTATGCCTGGGGTTTTTCTCGTATTACGCCCAGTGGATCCCTAATTATGCGGACAATGCCCGCCCACTTATGACGGCTGAGGCCCGCCAGCCCTTCAACCACATCAAGGCGGACATTGCCAAGGCCACGATGCACGCAGTCGACGAGACCCTCCCCTTTCAGGTGGAGAGAGATGCATCGGACGTAGCTCTGGCTGCCACCCTCAACCAGGCGGGCAGACCCGTGGCTTTCTTTTCCCGCACCCTCCATGCCTCCGACATTCGGCACTCCTCCGTCGAAAAGGAGGCCCAAGCCATTGTGGAAGCTGTGCGACATTGGCGGCATTACCAGGTTGGCAGGAGATTCACTCTCCTCACTGACCAACCACCGCCTTCATGTTTAACAATATGCAGTGGGGCAAGATCAAGAATGACAAGATCTTGAGGTGGAGGATCGAGCTCTCCACCTATAACGATGAGATCTTGTATCGCCAGGGGAAGCTCAATGAGCCCCCTGATGCCCTATCCCGCGGTACATGTGCCAGCGTACAAGTGGACCGACTCCGGGCTCTCCTCTATGACCCCTGCTACCTAGGGGTCACCCGGTTCTTCCATTTTGTCAAGGCCCGCAACCTGCCCTACTCCATTGAGGAGGTCAGGACCGTAACCAGAGACTGCCAAGTCTGCGCAGAGTGCAAGCCGCACTTCTACCAGCCAGATAGAGCGCACCTGGTGAAGGCCTCCCGCCCCTTTGAGCGCCTCAGCATGTACTTCAAAGGGCCCCTCCCCTTCACCGACCGCAACGTGTACATCCTCAACGTAATTAATCATTGCTCCCTTTCGCCATCCCATGCCCCGACATGACTTCTGCCACGGTCATCAAGGTCCTGCACAGCATCTTCACTCTGTTCGGTTTCCTCACCTACATCCACAGCGATCGGGGATCCTCCTTCATGGGTGATGAGCTGCGTCAGTTCCTGCTCACCAAGGGCATCGCTTCAAGCAGGACGACCAGCTACACCCCCCGGGGAAACGGGCAGGTGGAGAGGGAGAACTGGACGGTCTGGAAGGCCGTCCTGCTGGCCCTTTGGTCTTGAAATCCCCCGGTCTCCCGCTGGCAGGAGGTCCTCCCTCACGCTCTCCACTCCATCCGGTCGCTCCTGTGCACCGCTACTAATGAGACCCCTCACGAACATGTATTTGCCTTCCCTAGGAAGTCCATCCTCCGGGGTCTCGCTCCCAACATGGCTGACAGTTCCTGGACCCGTCCTCCTCCGGAAGCATGTGCGGAACCATCAATCAGATCCCTTGGTTGAGAAAGTCGACCTCCTCCATGCAAACCCTGCTCCTCCCAGCAGGCGGCGTATAAAAGTGTATGCTCACCTGCGCTGCTCCTATTCTGGTTCCAGCTGCAGGGGCACAACATCTTGTGCAATAAAGCCTCAATTGTTTCACCCTTCTCGTCTCGTGGTAATTGACAGTACATCAGTGGGCAGGAGTGGGAAGGCCATTATTTTGCGGCCACCCTGTTGCGGCATTAGCTATGAGAAGCGGTTGAATAAACTCTATTTGTTCTCACTGGAATGACAAGAGGTTGAGGGGCGACCTGATAGAGGTCTACAAAATTATTAGGGGCATAGACAGAGTGGATAGTCAGACGCTTTTTCCCAGGGTAGAGGGATCAATTACTAGGGGGCATAGGTTTAAGGTACGAGGGGCAAGGTTTAGAGGAGATGTACGAGGCAAGTTTTTTACACAAAGGATAGTGGGTGCCTGGAACTCGCTGCCGGAGGAAGTGGTGGAAGCAGGGACGATAGTGACATTTAAGGGGCATCTTGACAAATACATAAATAGGATGGGAATAGAGGGATATGGACCCAGGAAGTATAGAAGATTTTAGCTTAGATGGGTAGCATGGTCGGCACAGGCTTGGAGGGCTGGAGGGCCTGTTCCTGTGCTGTATTTTTCTTTGTTCTTTGTTGCTCTTTGTTCCACCCTCCCAGGATCTGTGTAAGATCACCCTCCAGGGTGATGAGTCTGCGTCGGCACTGTCAGCGGGTCAATATCCAATTGGAGGATGATGATAACCCATTGTGAGGTAAGCACTGGAGCTGCTCAATCTATGCCACAGTCTGACTGTTGTCTTTCTGCTGACAGCTATTTGATGACACCCATCACCTGCATATGGTATGCCTTTTGGTGGGGAGGAGGGGCAGATCTAGTACCACTGTGCCAAAGGGGCTTGGTCTGGGGAGAACGGTGTGCACAAAAGGTGGGGGTGTGCAGGCTGGACCGCAGTGCAGAAGAACATAAAAGAAGCTTCACATGTCGTAGGTATAATGTGTTTAATGGTTCACAATCAAAACCCTATTACTAGCTAATGATGGTGCCTCTACCCTCCCTGCTGGGCCCACTCAGTGATCCTCTATTATCTTAGCCCTCTGTGCTTGGTGCTACGCTTAGGTGTGTCCCCAGGATGTGCATCAGGCGTGGAGGCAGCCTGCTGCATTCTGCGCGCTCTGTGGCCTTTCCTACCCCTAATGTGCAGCCACTGGAGGGCGTGGAGCCGGCTGACTTACCGGTGCCAAGTAATGCCGGCACCATCTCCTGCGCCCATAGTCTTTGAGACTCCACCAGTTGGCTATGGACCTGCTGGAGTGCCACTGACATCCCCTCCTGAATCTCACGGCCACACCCTAGCCTCTACCAGCTCCGGGATAAAAATGTCCTGAGGCTCGCTGTCTGACTGGGATCCAGATGGGTCCTGGGATCCAAGAGACAGCCGACTGCTTTTTCCTCTGGATGTTCCTACCTCCACCCTTAGTGCATTGGCAACTATGTGGTGCTCACCAGGTGGTGCCCCAGAAGCTTGTCCACGACTTTCACCCACCGGGGTGTATGTCTCTGCGCTTTTGGAAGGTGGGGTTGACAGCTGTGACACATTGACTGTGGCATCTTCCGAGATCCCCTCTTGGAAGGCAGGGCAGCGGCGGCGGGGGGGGGGGGGGGGGGGGGGTTTGGGGGCACCCCAGATGGGTTAGAATCATCAGGTAGGGATCCTACGGAAGAATGGACATATGGTCAGTGAGAGGGAAGGATCATCGTGTCTATTTTTTAAAAAGTTTTTTTTTATTTTTCCAATTAAGGGGAAAATTAGCACGGTCAATCCACCTACCCTGCACATCTTTGGATTGTGGGGAGAGACCCATGTGGACACGGGGAGAATGTGCAATCTCGACACGGACAGTAACCCGGGGCCAGGATCTAACCCGGGTCCTCGTCACCATGAGGATCATCTTGTCTGACATGCAAAACTTACTTTTTCTTAACATAAATTTAGAGTAGCCAATTATTTTCCTTTCCCAATTACGGGGCAATTTAGCGTGGCCAATCCACCTACCCAGCACATCTTTGGGTTGTGGGGGTGAAACCCACGCAGACATGGGGAGAATGTGCAAACTCCACACGGACAGTGACCCAGGGCTGGGATTTGAACCTGGGTCCTCAGCGCCGCAGTCCCAGTGCTAACCACTGTACCACATGCTGCCCATACAAAAGTTATTTGAGACGGGTCATCTGGATGGGAGCCGGTAGGTCCTTGCCTCGACGGTGCAGGCCAAGCTTGTGTCGGTAACTGCTCTGTCCTCGACCACCCGTGTGACCTCCAGGGTCCATTCCTCATAGAGGATAGGGGATGAGGATTCTGAAGTCTGGGACTCTGCCGCTCATCTGAGCCCTTTCTCCTGAGGGGACAAAGGCATTATAAGCTGCAGGCTTCATGCAATGCCGGGGGAGGGGTGGGGGGGAGAGGCTACGGCGGAAAATGGACGTAGGCACCACTGCTGGGAATAGGGGGATTGTGCTAGTGGGTGCCAGGATGTGCTGGGGCACAGATGTGGTATTGTGCTGGGGGGGTGCAATGCCAACCGCCAGCTCATTGGAATCGAAGTCCGGCAGGTGCTGCCAGAGGGCCGATGCCTTCTCACCCGTGCAGCCCAGTGGAGGTCATTGAGCTTCTTGTGGATGGTGGTCCGCCTGGTCACAATCCCTGAGCTGACTGCCACTACCATTGCTTCCCAGGCGGCACCGACTGCCCTGTTGCTGACCCTCCAACCCCCAGAGGGGAACAGGATGTCCTGTTGCGACTCCACCTTGCCCAACAGTTGCGCCAGGTCAGCATATCCAAATCATGGGGCAGGTTTGCGCGGTGGAATGGTGGCGTGCTGTCTGGGGTTTACTCGGCTGTTCCCCCTCATTAGCAGGAAGCTGCTGGGTGAGTTCCAAGCTGGAGGGACAGCCGTTTCCATTGTGAAGTCCGTGGGGCATCACTACTGGCCCGATTTGACGCTAGATACCGGTCGCGGTGTCGCCAGGTCACCCGCCGGGAATCACCCTGCAAATCGCACTCACTGCAGCACTTCTCCCATTAAATTGTGCCCTATGTTTTGGCTCTGTTTAGGTGCAAGCAATCTGGCCTGTACGGGTCCTATCTGACCCAGAACTAATTCCAATATCCCGGAAATCTAAAGCCTTCCTCTGCACTTTTTCCAGCCACACATTCATCTGTTTCATTCTAATATTTCAGACCGAGGAGTGCAGCATAATAGTCTGTGTGGTCTCGGACACATTTCTCAAGTAGGTACTTGGCTGAGCACACTGCCTGTTCTGCACGATCGTTGGATTGTGGGTATAGGGGGCTACTCATGATATGCTCAAAGTCCTGTGTGTGTGCAAAGTTTCTGAACTCACTGGAGATGAACTGGTGAGTATAGTTTGACATTAGACTCTTGAGGGATGCCATGTGCGGCAACGTGCCTGTTGATCTTGATCATAGAACATAGAACATAGAACGATACAGCGCAGTACAGGCCCTTCGGCCCACGATGTTGCACCGACATGGGAAGTCAAAAACTAAAGGCCATCTAACCTACACTATGCCATTATCATCCATATGCTTATCCAATAAACTTTTAAATGCCCTCAATGTTGGCGAGTTCTCTACTGTTGCAGGTAGGGCATTCCACGGCCTCACCACTCTTTGCGTAAAAAACCTACCTCTGACCTCTGTCCTATATCTATTACCCCTCAATTTAAGGCTATGTCCCCTCGTGCTAGCCACCTCCATCCGCGGGAGAAGGCTTTCACTGTCCACCCTATCTAACCCTCTGATCATTTTGTATGCCTCTATTAAGTCACCTCTTAACCTTCTTCTCTCTAACGAAAACAACCTCAAGTCCATCAGCCTTTCCTCATAAGATTTTCCCTCCATACCAGGCAACATCCTGGTAAATCTCCTCTGCACCTGTTCCAAAGCTTCCACGTCCTTCCTATAATGAGGCGACCAGAACTGTACGCAATACTCCAAATGCGGCCGTACTAGAGTTTTGTACAACTGCAACATGACCTCATGGCTCCGGAACTCAATCCCTCTACCAATAAAGGCCAACACACCATAGGCCTTCTTCACAACCCTATCAACCTGGGTGGCAACTTTCAGGGATCTATGTACATGGACACCGAGATCCCTCTGCTCATCCACACTACCAAGAATTTTACCATTAGCCAAATATTCCGCATTCCTGTTATTCTTTCCAAAGTGAATCACCTCACACTTCTCCACATTAAACTCCATTTGCCACCTCTCAGCCCAGGTCTGCAGCTTATCTATGTCCCTCTGTAACCTGCAACATCCTTCCACACTGTCTACAACTCCACCGACTTAATGTCGTCTGCAAATTTACTCACCCAACCTTCTGTGCCCTCCTCTAGGTCATTTATAAAAATGACAAACAGCAACGGCCCCAGAACAGATCCTTGTGGTATGCCACTCGTAACTGAACTCCATTCTGAACATTTGCCATCAACCACCACCCTCTGTCTTCTTTCAGCTAGCCAATTTCTGATCCACATCTCTAAATCACCCTCAATCCCCAGCCTCCGTATTTTCTGCAATAGACGACCGTGGGGAACCTTATCAAATGCTTTACTGAAATCCATATACACCACATCAACTGCTCTACCCTCGTCTACCTGTTCAGTCACCTTCTCAAAGAACTCGATAAGGTTTGTGAGGCATGACCTACCCTTCACAAAACCATGTTGACTATCCCTAATCATATTATTCCTATCTAGATGATTATAAATCGTATCTCTTATAATCCTCTCCAAGACTTTACCCACAACAGACGTGAGGCTCACCGGCCTATAGTTACCGGGGTTATCTCTACTCCCCTTCGTGAACAAAGGGACCACATTTGCTATCCTCCAGTCCTCTGGCACTATTCCTGTAGCCAATGATGACATAAAAATCAAAGCCAAAGGCTCAGCAATCTCTTCCCTGGCTTCCCAGAGAATCCTAGGATAAATCCCATCAGGCCCCGGGGACTTATCTATTTTCACCTTGTCCAGAATTGCCAACACTTCTTCCCTACGCACCTCAATGCCATCTATTCTAATAGCCTGGGTCTCAGCATTCTCCTCCACAACATGACTGTGTTGCTCTTCATGTCTGGCAGGGTGTCAATTTCGAAACACCCAGAGTATGAGTTGACCAGAACCAAGTGCTATTTAAAGATGACATCCCTGTGAGTGACCATGGAAGGCCAGGGCTTCATGTATGTGCAGCTGCTCTTCGGTTTGATGCAGATTGAGTGCATTACTGGTGCACACCTGGATACTTCTATACTTCCCTCTCCATGTCTACATAAATCAAGGGCCAGTATAGAGATTCCTGCACCCTGTATCTGGTCGCTTCCAGCCCTGGCTACCCCCTGGGGGGGTTGCTAGGTACCTCTGCAGAGAGGTGGGGATGATGAGGGGGATGATGAATCGTTAACCACACAGTATCAGTTCATCTTGTACGGTTAGTTCATCTTTGATGGAGAAGAATATGCTGAGCCCGTGGGGAAGCTTCCTTGAGGACTTGGGGCAGTCTTTCAAAATGACATTGTGAAGCTGTCAGCATGTGAGATCCACTCGTAGGGCATCCTTGAGTTTCTGGATTTCACGAGAAGCACCTTTATTGTCATGATGTCGACAATTTCCTCACAATCTGCCTAGTCAGTGATGTGCCAGAAAGCTCTGGAAAATGTATCAGCGAGGTACAGCTCCTTGCCGTATTTGTAGATGACACTGAGGTTGTAGCTTTGCAGTGTAGAGGCTTTTTAATAATAGTCATAAGTGGCTGATGTTCAGTTTCAATGCTTAATATATATGATGTCATGGAGTTCTGAAAAGTGAAAACTTGAGCAAGGAGTTCCTTCTCGATCTGGACATAACGAGTCTCGGTGTCGGTGAGGGCTGTAGATGCAATGGCTTGGCCATTCCGGATGCAGCCTGGTCCAAGTCCATGTTGGGAGCTATCTGCTAATAGCAGTACTGCTGCTCGAACGTCGAAGTATTGTAGCACTGGAGGGACTGAGAGTTCCTGTTTGAGTCTGTTGAATGTAGCAGAATGGTGCTCTTGCCACGCCATTCACCATTTTGGTAGAGGAGCTGATAAATGGGACCAGTGATCTCATTGTAACAAGGAATGAACTTTGAAAGACAATTTGTCATACCAAGGAAACGCTGCAAACTGTGTTTGTCCTTGGGATTGGACATATGTTTTATAGCCGTTGTCTGGATCTGACTTCACCCCATGAGCTGTGAGTCAGTGACCCACGTAGGGAACCTGGTTGACTGCATATAGCAGTGTTGCGCTTTAACTGTATGGTCCTACTTCTGTCGAGGACTAAACAAAACTGTGTATTGTGTCTTTGCATTGCAAAACCCCAGACCAGGATGTCATCGACAATGGTTTTGCAGGGTTGGCCTGCAAAGAGTTACTTCATGCACCATTGGAAGACCTCACTGCCAGTGGAAATTCCATGTGGCATGTAGAGAAAATGGTATGTCTACTGAAGACATGAATATAGCGAGTTTCGAGGATGGTTCAACCAGCAGTCTTTGCCAGAACCTGCACTTTGCATCCAAGATGCTGAAAACTTTGGCATTGGGCATGTCAGCTATAACCTGTCCAACCATTTCTATAGGATAATTAGGTCTGCGCAGCAGCTTGTTTAGGTGGACTGGGTCGATGCTAATCCTGACCGTTCCATCTTTCTTTACTGCAGCAACATTGCTGAAACCCACTCTGTGGCCTTATCCATGGGGGCAATGACACCAGTGTTGCCATTCGGTCCAATTCATTGACTAACTTCTGCTTTATAGGTAAGGATACTCTTGTCAGACTGCTGGTGGTACCAAGTCATCTAGCCTATTATGACACCCTGGACTAGTGCACGGTCAATTCCAGCCCCACTTGAATTGCAACACAGGTAAAGTTAGATTTTACTAAAAATACCCAAGATCCTTGGTTGAGCCAAATTCATCCAATTTTTGGTTGGTAGTATTGAACACGTGTCTATCCAATATGTTGTTCTTTACTGGCATGCAAAAACTTTTGGACCTTTTTCTTTAGCAATCTCTCAGGGTACTCTTTCCCTTCCTCTCTTTGAAAAACAAAAGATTCAAATTTCTTGATGGCCTTGGGGGCCCACTAAGTTTAATAAAGTGTCGCCTTCTTAGATTTGTCTGATAGGCTGGCACCGAGGTATTCCAAATTTTGTCCAATTGTCTGTTTTCGTTGAACATGAGCAGGTCAGTGCAGCAAAGTTCCTGTGCCATTCTCTATCTCCTGATACCATGTAGAAGTACTGGGTTGCAATGACCGGTGATCAAACACTTAGAACAATAAAGGTTTATTGTTAACTGTGAGCAGCTCTTACATGTTGTGCATCTGCTAATGCTCCGGGAAGAACTCCTGTGCTCCCGACACGTGCCCCTTATGTACCTGCATCATTCCACTAAGACCCCACAGGGTGAGACCCGACAGAAATGGGGAGAGGAGATGGGCATGGTGATAGACAGTCATCCAAGGCTGGAATTGAACCCAAGTCCCTCGGGCTGTGAGGCAGCAGTGCTAACCACCATGCCACCGTGCCACCCCATGGTTCAAGCGCAGGATATTGATAAGCTTTGATAATGGAGAACTGCATGTTTTTCTGTCTTTATGCCTTTAAACAATAATGCATTTTAAAATTGGCTAATGACACATCAAAGGACATTGATTGTCTATTGAAGTGAATGAGGGGGCTTCCCCAGAAACCGAGTGGTAAAGGCACAGTGTTGATGCGATATTAAACAGTGTATTGAATAGAGAAAGATGAGCATTATTCTGGTCTGTGTTGAGTTAATTAATCTGATCTGTGGTAGGAATATCCCAGGAAACCTTTGTCTGCCTGAATTAGGAAGAAGGTTCTTCCCAAAGTGTCAGCCCCTGATTGTTCTCCTACTAATTCTTTGTGCAAGGTAAGAATATGTGGCTTTAAAATGAGAGATGATTTCCATCTCCCCAATCTTGGTATGGTTTTGGTTAACATATGGGGGATAGTCATTTTAATAGAATTCTGGCAAGCCAGCATCCCTTAGCTAGACCAAGCAAAATACAGTACCTGCAGGGAAGGAAGGGATTACATTTTTGTGATTGTTAGAAAACATGAGTGCTAAAGAACAATACAATTTTGTGAAGATGCACACAAGGATGCAAGCTGGCTCCAACCTGTGCAGACAACTGAAACTGGTGTGCATTCACATTTCATGCAAAATTCCCCGCATAGACCTCAGCATATATTTAATTTCCTTTTATACTTTAAATCGCACAAGCCTGATTTCCATTACCTAAAACTGTATGTATAGACATGGTAATATTAGACCCATTTGTGGGAGGCTGGAAGGAATTTTTTTCTTGCAAGGGGTTATTAGGATCGGGAACATTTTGTCATAAATTGAAGTTGAACTAGTCATGGAATTTGAAGGGAATTAGATAAATGTCATGGGCTGGATTTTCCCTGCAGGTCTCTGAATTCTACTGTCAGTCTCAATGGGGTCAGAAGCCTGTACTATGTGCAAAACAGTTACTCATGGCCATTTCCCCCAGAGCGGTCAATTAATGGTGTTATGGGCCAGGGTTTAGAGAACCCCAAAGTTTATCAAGGAATTCACCTGACCTACAACTTTTAATAGATTGTGGTATGGGGAGCACATGGCCTACTCTACAGGTGTGGTATAGCAGAAATGGTAAAGTATTTTTTAAAGAAAAACAATGTTTATCTATGAGCTCAAGTTAACCTTTTTAAAACATAGTGAACATCTTAGCATCCATTAATTCAAATACAACCCCCCTAAAATACAGCACTAAGTAATCCTTAAGCTGTCCTTTTAACATCCATAAGACTTAAAAAAGAACTTTTAACCGAAGCACATCAGGTTAAAGTCACTACTGAGAGCAGTTATTAGTTTTAAATCACCAAAGGATCGATTTACAGTTTTTAGATTACAGAGAGAGAGAGATTAATACACCTTCTGGCTGTGACTGCAGCTATCCAGGTCTGAAAATGAAACTAAAACACACCCTGCAGCAAACAGCCTAAAACGAAAGTAAAAAGCTGACAGACAGCCCAGCTCCACCCACACTCTGACATCACTGATAAACATCCATTTCTTAAAAGTACATTTCTTAAATACCCATTTCTTAAAGGTACTCTCATGTGACAATGGCCAGAGGGAGGGTGGGCTTTCAAAGCTGAAAGGTCAATCAAAGGCCTTTCAGCTTGAACGCAGCAGCAGAATGCCATGGCAAGTAAGTAAAAGAGACAGCTCTCCAAAATTTAAATAAAAAATTGCCTTTGCTGCCAGGCAACCAGTATACGGAGGAATAAAATGGGATTGTTGGTGGGGGTGTGTGAGGTGAGTGGAGGTGAGCCCCTCTAAATGGAGGCCCGCCACTGTTGCTTTACCCAGGCAGACATGGAGCCTGCCTGGAGCTCTGGCCCCTGATCTGCCTCTGGGAGGCTCTATCCAGGCATATAAACTGATCCCCAGCTGACCTTCTTCAGTTGGCCTTAAGTGGCAACTAATAAGCTTAATTGGCTACTTATTGTGGTGATATGTTTATAGGCTATATCATAGACGGATGGCGTGTGACCTCCAACCAGCAGGTGGCGGTGCAGACACACCATACGGTCTCTAGACCAAGGTCATGTGATCTGTGACTCCGATTTATGGAGAGACACATCCGGCCACCTTCAGAAGAAGATTGAGGGGGTAATAAGACTTACATGTGAATGGTCAGTGCTCGGTGCAAGTTCCAGAGGAGCAGTTAGCAGGCTCCATGATAACATGTTCTGTGTCAGATTGCTATCTTACCACACAAAAATAAATAAAAGAATCTGGTTTGGACAAGTCCCAGTATTTGGTTGATTCCTTCGTAAGATACAAAGGACAAAACACAACATTTACCGTATGTGAGTGTGTAGCCCTGATTCCCCCATGCCCACGCAAATAGGCTGAGAGTAGGATGAGCTGGGGAAACAGCATGCAGATCAGCAGTGCTGTTTTCAGTTCCCACCCACCTCCATTCCCACCTGGCATTGGATCAATATCCTGCCCGTGGAAGAAGAAAACATTTTTTAATGGTTAAATGGTACAGGGAAAGAACACGGAAGTTAAATTACATTAGGTGGCACCCATAAAGAATATGAACAAAAATAGCTCCTTCCGGTTCTTGTGGTTTCAGCTAGTTCCCTGCCACATAGGATTGTAATGAAATTTAAAAATAAGCCTGCTTATGATATTGTATATATTTTTTTTAAAATAATTTTTATTGGAATTTTTTACAGAAAATATAAAAATGTAACAACAAGTAATAATATACAACTAACTGCCCCATAATACCCGCAAATCCCCCCAAACCGTAACACCACATGTATCCCACTCCCCCCACCCCCCCTCCCCCAACAAGAAAACTTAACCATAAATTAAAATTAAATAAATCAAATTTTAATATAATAAACAAACAAACATAGTCATTCCCCCCCCCCCCCCCCGGGTTTCTGCTGCTACTGTCCCAGTACCCTATCGTTGAGCCAGAAAGTCGAGGAAAGGTTGCCACCGCTTAAAGAACCCTTGCACCGAACCTCTCAGGGCGAATTTGACCTTCTCTAGCTTAATGAAACCCGCCATGTCATTGATCCAGGTCTCCACGCTTGGGGGCCTCGCATTCTTCCATTGTGGCAGAATCCTTCGCCGGGCTACTAGGGACGCAAAGGCCAGCACACCAGCCTCTTTCACCTCCTGCACTCCCGGCTCTACCCCAACCCCAAAGATCGCGAGTCCCCATCCTGGCTTGACCCTGGATCCCACCACCCTTGACACCGTCCTCGCCACCCCCTTCCAGAACTCCTCCAGTGCCGGGCATGCCCAGAACATATGGGCATGGTTCGCTGGACTCCCCGAGCACCTGACACACCCATCTTCACCCCCAAAGAACCTACTCATCCTCGTCACAGTCATGTGGGCCCTATGCAGCACCTTAAATTGAATGAGGCTAAGCCGCGCACACGAGGAGGAAGAATGAACCCTCTCCAGGGCATCAGCCCATGTCCCGTCTTCGATCTGTTCCCCCAGTTCCCCCTCCCACTTCGTTTTCAGCTCCTCTACTGACGCCTCTTCCACCTCCTGCATAAGCTTGTAGATATCGGATATCTTCCCCTCCCCGACCCAGACCCCCGAAAGCACCCTGTCACTCACCCCCCTTCGCGGGGAGCGCAGGGAATCCCTCCACCTGCCGTCTAGCAAATGCCTTTACCTGCAGATACCTAAACATATTTCCCGGGGGAGCCCAAATTTCTCCTCCAACCCCCCCAGGCTCGCAAACCTCCCGTCGATAAACAGGTCCCTCAGCTGTCTAATGCCCGCTCTGTACCATCCCTGAAATCTCCCATCCATGTTCCCCGGGACGAACCTATGGTTCCCCCTTAACGGAGCCTCCATCGAGCCCCCCACTTCTCCCCTATGTCCCCTCCACTGCCCCCAAATCTTGAGGGTAGCCGCCACCACCGGACTCGTGGTATACCTCGTGGGAGGGAACGGCCATGGCGCCGTTACCAGGGCCCCCAGGCTTGTATCCCCACAGGACGCTCTCTCCATCCGTTTCCATGCTGCACCCTCCCCCTCCATCACCCACTTGCGCACCATCGACACGTTGGCCGCCCAGTAGTACCCCGAGAAGTTGGGCACCGCCAGCCCCCCCCCCATCTCTACCCCGCTCCAAGAAGACCCCCTTCACCCTCGGGGTGCCATGCGCCCAAACAAAGCTCATGATGCTGCTGGTTACCCTTTTAAAGAAGGCCCTAGGGATAAAGATGGGCAAGCACTGGAACAGGAAAAAGAACCTCGGGAGAACCGTCATTTTGATGGATTGCACTCTGCCCGCCAGCGATAGCGGCACCATGTCCCACCTTTTAAATTCCTCCTCCATCTGTTCCACTAGTCTGGTGAAGTTAAGTTATGGAGAGTCCCCCAACTCCTGGCCACCTGCACCCCCAGGTACCTGAAACTCTTCACTGCCCTCCTGAAAGGGAGCCTCCCAATTCCCTCCTCTTGATCTCCCGGGTGCACTACAAATACCTCGCTCTTTCCTAAATTTAGCTTATAGCCCGAAAAGCCCCCAAATTCTGCTAACAGCTCCATCACCCCCGGCATTCCCCCCTCTGTGTCCACTACATATAACAGCAGGTCGTCCGCATACAACGATACCCGGTGCTCCTCCCCACCCCGCACCAGACCCCTCCATCTCCCTGACTCCCTCAACGCCATAGCCAGCGGTTCAATCGCCAGTGCAAAGAGCAGGGGGGACAGGGGGCACCCCTGCCTGGTCCCACGATAGAGCCTAAAGTACTCCGATCTCCTTCCATTTGTGACTACACTCGCCATCGGAGCCGCGTAAAGCAGCCTCACCCATTTAATGAATCCCTCCCCAAATCCAAACCTCTCCAGCACCCCCCACAGGTACCCCCATTCAACTCTATCAAACGTTTTCTCTGCGTCCAGCGCCACCACTATCTCCACCTCCCCCTCCACTGCCGGCATCATGATAACATTTAGCAGTCTCCGCAGATTTGTGTTGAGGTGCCGCCCCTTGACAAATCCTGTCTGATCTTCGTGAATCACCTCTGGCACACAATCCTCTATCCTGGTAGCCAGGATCTTCGCCAGCAACTTAGCATCTACGTTAAGGAGCGAGATAGGACTATATGATCCACACTGCAAGGGGTCCTTATCCCTCTTTAGGATCAAAGAGAACAGTGCCCGCTACATCATCGGGGGCAAAGCCCCCCCCTCCCATGCCTCATTGAAGGTTCGCACCAGCGGGGGACCCACCAGGTCCGCATACTTTTTGTAAAACTCCGCCGGCAACCCGTCCGGTCCCGGGGCCTCACCTGACTGCATTGTCCGATCCCCCTGACTAGCTCCTCCAACTCTATCGGCGCCCCCAGCCCCTCTACCAGCCTCTCTTGAACCCTTGGGAAACATAGCCTGTTCATGAAGCTCTCCATCCCCTCTCTCCCCCTCGGAGGTTCCGACCGGTACAGTTCCTCATAAAAGTCCCTAAAGACCCTGTTTACTTCCGTCCCCTTCTGCATTACATTTCCACCCTTATCCGTCACTCCACCAATTTTCCTAGCCGCGTCCTGCCTACGGAGCTGATGCGCCAACATCCTGCCCGCCTTCTCTCCATACTCATATACCGGGCCCTGCGCCCTCCTCCACTGTGTCTCCGCCTTTCTGGTGGTCAACAAGTCAAATTTGGCCTGCAAGCTGCGCCATTCTCCCAGCAACCCTTCCTCCGGTGCCTCCGCATATCTCCTGTCCACATCCAGGAGCTCCCTCACCAGTCTCTCCCTCTCCTTCCTCTCCCTCCTTTCCCTATGGGCCCGGATGGAGATCAGCTCCCCCCGGATCACTGCTTTTAGAGCCTCCCAGACTATCCCCACTCGGACCTCCCCCATATCATTGGTATCCAGATACCCCTCAATGCTTCTCCGAACCCTCTTACACACCTCCTCCTCCGCCAGCATACCCACATCCAGGCGCCAGAGCGGGCGCTGGTCCCGCGCCTCTCCCATCTCCAGATCAACCCAGTGCGGGGCATGATCCAAAATCGCTATGGCCGAGTACTCGGCATCCTGCACCCTCGGAATCAATCCCCTGCTCAGGACAAAAAAGTCTATCCAGGAATAAACCCTATGGACATGAGAGAAAAAGGAATACTCCCTCACTCTCGGTCTCCCAAACCTCCAGGGATCCACCCCTCCCATCTGGTCCATGTATCCCCTCAGCACTTTGGCCACCGCTGGTCTCCTACCCGTCCTTGAACTGGACCGGTCCAGTGTGGGATCCAGCACTGTGTTAAAATCTCCCCCCATGATCAGGCCCCCTGCCTCCAGGTCCGGGATGCGGCCCAACAATCGCCTCTTGAAGCCAGCATCATCCCAATTCGGGGCATATACGTTCACCAGCACCACCTTCTCTCCCTGCAGCCTACCCTTCACCATGATATATCTGCCCTCCTTGTCCGACACCACCTCAGCTGCCTCAAACGCCACCCTCTTCCCCACCAGAATCGCCACCCCCGGTTCTTCGCGTCCAATCCTGAATGATAAACCTGCCCCACCCTCTCAGGTGGGTCTCCTGGAGCATAGCCACGTCCGCCTTCAACCCCTTTAGATGGGAAAATACCCTGGTTCTCTTAACCGGCCCGTTCAGCCCCCTCACGTTCCAGGTAATCAGCCGGATCAGAGGGAAACCCGCCCCCCTCCCCCGCCGACTAGCCATAGCTTATCAGATGTTTGCCCCAGGCCAGCATACCCCGCCCGACCCGTTCCCCATGGCGATAACGCCTCTCCTCTTCCCCCCTGGCCTCCATCGGCTCCTTCCTAGTCATTCCAGCAGCAACCCGGATTCCCCCCCCCCCCCCTCCCAACGGCTAGGACCCCTCCTAGCCGCGACGCACCCTCCATGGTACTTCCGTGAGTCAGCTGACTTCTGCTGACCCCGGCAACTCCCGCCAAAACCTATCCCCTCCCGGCATAGGGTCGTTCCCCTCTTGCCACACCTCCTTGGCATTGCTGCAGCGCGGGAAAGATGACCCGTAGAGGCCCCGCCCCCACCGCCAACTCCACCCCCCCGCCCCGCAGCGCGGGAAACCAGAGGAAAGCCCGCGCTTTCACACTGCCACACCCCACCCTTCTGACGCAGTTCCCCAAAATCCAGTTTCACCTCAATCCCCAGCCCCGTACAGAAGAGAACATATAAAACACAAACCCCCACACTCCCCACCTAACCCACAACCATACCCAACAAACAAACCCACCCGTAAACAGAGCAAACAGAAAACCAGCATAAATAACACACATGTCGAAGTTAAAAAAGTTGAAACAAAACAGCAACAGCGGAAACAACGACGGCCAAAGTATGTCCCCAGACCCTAGTTCAAGTCCAGCTTCTCCGCCTGTGCAAAGGCCCACGCCTCCTCCGGGGACTCGAAGTAATGGTGCGTCCCACAGGCACGCAGGCTGCAGAATTCCAAACCTGACCTGCTTGGCATGAAGCACCGCCTTCGTCCAGTTGAACCCGGCCCGCCGCTTAGCCACCCCCGCACTCCAGTCCTGGTAGATCCTCACTACCGAATTCTCCCATTTACTGCTCCTCTCTTTCTTGGCCCAGCGCAGCACACACTCCCGGTCACTGAATCGATGGAACCGCACCAACACCGCCCTCGGGGACTCACCTGCCTTGGGCCTCCTTGCCATCACTCACCATCAGTGAGCTCCCTCAAGCTCCAGGGGCAAATGGAAGGACCCCACTCCCATCAACGAGCTCAGCATCGTGGTCACATACGCCGGGAGATCCGATCCCTCCAGCCCCTCCACCAGGCTCAGGATCCTCAGGTTCTTTCGCCTCGTGCGAACGTCCAGCTCCTCCAAGCGGTCCTGCCACTTTTTATGAAATGCCTCGTGCAGCTCCACTTTCCCAACGAGGACCACGGCCTCCTCCTCCCTTTCAACGGCCTGCTGCTGCAACTCCCGAATAGACACCTCCTGGGCCGCCTGGGTCCCAAGCAGCTTGTTCGTAGTTGCATTCATGGAGTCCAGCAGCTCAGCCTTCAGCTCCGCAAAACAACGCAGGAGAGAGGCCTGTTGCTCCTGCACCCACTTCCACCAGTCCTCGGGTGTTGCGCCGGCCGCCATTTTGTTTTCCTTCCCCCGTTTTTTTGGGGGAGCTGCTGCAGCTTCTTTCTTCGTCCCACTCCGGGTGAGCACCATATAGTGTGGGACAAGTTCCTCCAGGCACCTTCCCCCACCGGGATGCGTTAAAACAGCACCGTTTAGGGCCCTCGAAACGGCCCAAATGTCCCTAAATAGCGGGAGCTGCCGAACGTGCAGCTTAGCTCCGCATAGCCGCAACCGGATGTCCGATATTGTATATTTTTAAGATTCAATAATATAAGGGAAAACATGCCCTTCTTCATAAATAATAGCTGTCTTGAAATATGAATAGAAAGTGTTGGGAATCTCAACAAGTCTGGCAGTATCTGTGGAGAAAGAAACAGAGGGCGCGAATTTCCAACCCTTATTGCTGGCAAATTCTTCTGGTCCCATTGAATGTGACTCCTCTTCCCCCAAGTCCTTGGTTCCTTGATGGTGGGATGGGCAAGCCATGCAAAACACTGTAGACATCACTGAGACAGGAAGACCCTGCCAGCTGGTAATGGTAAGCCGCCTCCCCATCCAGAAAACACCCTGGGGAAGGGGGGGTGGAGTGAAAATCACACCCAAAGTTAACATTTTGAGTCCAATATGACTCTTCTTCGAAACTGAATAGGGGTAGAAATGTGATGCACATTATGCTGTTAAAGAAGGGGGAGAGGCAGGGAAGGGTTGGAAGGTGGGGGAGATTAAATTAAAATTATATCACGGAACCAAAGGCAAAGGGACTGGTAATGATAGTATTAATGAATCAAAAGATTTGTCTAAAGTAGGTGCAGATGCCAGCGCTTTCCAAATGCCATGTAAGCAAAGTGTGAAGAGCAGAGTAAAGGTCAGCACTATTGCAAACAAAAACATGAGGGGCACAATCCACCAGCAACGCTGTGCCCCCGGTCGGGCCAATGAGAACACGGTGCATCCGGTAGATTACGGCTTGCCACGCCTCATGAGATCTAATGGGCTTTCGTGAGTTGTCATGATCTGGATCTCACCTAAATGGGCCTGTCTCATTTTAAAATGCAGCTCGCCTGATCTACCAAGGCCCTGGGATCTAACACCTTCACCTTGCAGACCAGAGGTGAGCGCCATTCAGTGCTGCTGCCCACAAATGGGGACAAGACAGAATGGCACTTGAAGAGGGTCTCCCAGGGAATCGGAGGTGGTTGCCCTCTGGGCAGGGTACCAGCCTTTCACTGCCAAGGTGCCAGGCTGGCATTTTCCTGTGCCGCGGATCAGGCCTGGGTGTTCCCTGCATGTGTGGGTGGGCCCGAGGACCCCCTTATAGGTGAGTTGGGGCTGGGGGGGGTAGTCCGTGGATCACGTCGGGCGGTTGAGAGATCAGGATACCTTTTTTAAATGGTGGCCCAATCTATTCCTGCACTCAGGAGTTCTGATGCGAGCTTCTCAGTGCAGAAAATGGGATGAAGTGCGGCCTTGGCGGGGCATTCTCTGCTGAGGCCCCAGATTGCAACAAAGTTTTGATAGATAGCATGGTGATTCTCGGTGCTGTGAGCCCTGGGATACACCTGACTAAACGCGCTGTACACAGGACTCTGTTGCAATTCGGTTAGATCGCACCTGAGAACAGGCTACAGATTGGCACATGAAGAAACAAAATCAAAGCGGAGGACAGATCGAGTTCATGGTCTGAAATTATTGAATTCAATGTTGAATCCAGAATGCGCAGGGTCTAATCGGAAGATGTGGCATGATGGAAATGATAAACAACCCGGGCTTGAGCCCAGATACAATTTCTGTGTGAAAATTCAGCAGTGATACCAGCAGTTGTCAACAGTTACATCTGTTGCATGATGCGATAATAATTACAAGGTTATCTCTCTCAGTTTGAGGAATCCCAAGCAGAGTCCACCCATAGCTTAATACTGGAAGGGGCACGAGGGTGAGATTAAAATTGGGAGTTTCTTGCTGTCAATTTGGCACCCATAGGACTATGATTAGACATTAACAGACTGGGCTGGGGTATTACAAGTTAAAAGAGCTTTGTTGTGCAGTCTTAGGCACTGATCCTCACGGATCTTCCAGTTAGTGGGAGGAGGTAACAGCATTACTGGCTTAGAGTTCCCATTCAGCGTGCACTCTGCAAATAAGGTAGGGATGAGATATTGCTTCTCCACAACTCATTTAAATGGTAGTTGGTGATGAATGTGCACCCAAGGCAGGTGCAGGTCACTGTCCAGAACATCCATGAAATCCTGGACAATATTGAAGGGACAGGCACCTGATGATTCAGTTCTCTACCCACTTTTCCCTGTTATTTGTATCGGAGAACTGATTGAGCCTCATATTTCTATATTGTAGGCATGAATGTGTTGTACATTAATATCCAGTATTATTGTGTCTAAAGTTTGTTTCCTGGAAATATTCGACAAAGAATTGCTTCCAATGGTGGGTTTTGCAGCAAATAATGTTAATTAGATTTTTGTGCTCACCATTGACACTGCACTTTATTTGAGCTGCATGTTGCTGAAGCGTCAATCAAATAATTGTGCAGTAATAATCAATGTCATATCATTGAGGTTAGACATCATGTCCAATGACTTATCTCCTTCATCAGGCACATGACCTTAAAAAAAAGTTGAAGATAATTGCCATAACTCACTGAAGATGTTGGCTGCGATTCTCCGTTTCCCGCTGCTAAGATCAGGAATCCTGATCAGCCGGAAAATGACGCTTTAGCAGAAAAATGGATTTAGAGCAAGACGGCAGATACATCCGCAGTCTCCGTTCCCACCCCGCTGGCTGTAGCTGGCTTCCTTCCCTGTGCCGGTGGGAACATGCAAATAGCTGATATGGATGGGTTACAATCCAATTAACGGGCTAGAAGCCTGAATCTCCGTCCCCCCTCCCCCCGCGTTATGGTCTGACCTCCACAATGGGATCTCCGGCGGGCGGGCTTTGCTGTGAGTATTGTCATTTGCAGTCCTGGCACCCTGAGGCGGCTCAAAGGATTTACTCCATTGATGATGTACCCCTCTGCCACTGCCAGGTTGCAGACGGAGGGTTCCCTAAGGGTCCTGGGGGTTGGGTGGGCTCAGGCTGTGGGTAAGCAGTAGAGCCCAAACCATCCCTGGGTTGGGTGTCCAGTGTCTGGACTACCTATTCCATCCCTGGGCAACCTGAAGATCACTATTAGCATGGTGATCTGAGGTAGCCATCTGTTCATATTCTTCATCCTGGTCTGATCTGTTTAAACTCTGAAGTGGCCTTCTCACTCTGAACGTCTCGACCTGACAGGTGCAGAGCAGATCAGACAGTTCATTGGAGATTCGCACCTGCACCCTCAGCCTAATGATTTAAAAACTGCTGCTTTTTGAAGTAGCAGAGCCTTCCTAGAAAGCCCACAAAACTTCAAAAGCCATGAATTCCACTGAGGTCCTTTGAAATAGTAAGCATCCATTCAATGTTACAGAGCAATATCTTTCAGTAGCCTTTGATTTACAGCTTAATGGTTTAAGCACAGCTGCCAGAAGGTTTATTTATTTATATTTTCTTTCACGCTTGAATGCATCTGAAGTGCCCCCCCCATTGATTCTAACTGCAATGTTTTTAAACATTCTTGTTATGATTGACAGGTCCTGAGCACTTCAGTAATGTTAAGTGCTTTCTGCGGTTAGAAAAAAGGAAGTGAAACCATTTAGCTGCTATGTTCTCTTTTATCGGCTCCTTTGTTATTGGGGTTCTCTGGTGGGTGGGGGTCTGCTGGGCATCTCTGGTGGGGAGGAGGTCTGGTGGAGGGTTATGGGGGGTTCAAGTCACCCTCATGCGTGCGTGTTGTGGGGGGCGGGGGGCGGGGGGGAAAGGATTTCCATTGCAGGGGGGAGGGAGGCCAGATACCGGACATTACTATCAGGCTCCCTGCTCAAAATGGTGTGCCAATAACGGATTCATGAGGCAATCTGTTGGGATCCCTGCCATGAAATTTAAATTTGACATTGGAAGATGATTCCAAGGCGTGGCCACAATAATGAGATGCAAATTTATTAAAATTAAGTTCCCAACATTTGACAGTGGAAAATGCAATTATTGACAAGGGGAAGGTACAATCTCATCCTGGATTTATGCTACCTGGAAACATGCCTGGAGCCTCAATGTGAGATATCCCAATCTCACCACTGGACACATCCACCCTGATCAGGTACAGAAAATCCAGGACAGAATGCACCTGGGATAGAAAAAGTATCGAGAGCAACGATAGAAAGATGGAATCTTAACGTTTGTAACAGAAAGTAGGGTTTGGCAGCAGGTGGGCAGACGGGTGTCTGAGTGGTGCAGCAAGACATTGGCCATACATTCAAAATTGGTTCTTTCTAAGCACATATTGAACAACAACAAACCAATCAGGACTCGGATGTAGCGATAATTTAGTATCCAGGGACACATAACCTTATCAGACTGGGAGATGAAGATGTCTAAATGTATATATTTTAATTGTAATACCATTTAATCTTAGTTATTAAATAAAGCAATTTGAATATTAAGACTTATATAAAACTGAGATCTTGGGCGCAATCATACGGCCTTGTCGTACCCAACTTGGGACAGGACGAGGCCGGTAAATCTCGTGAAAGGCCACTCGTGAAATTAACAACCTAGCTATCCCTCACAAGATTTAACGACATCTGGCGAGGTCCTGTGATTTGGATCCCGCCCACAATGGCCAGGATCTAGATTTGCATATTTAAGTGTGTTGTTAAGCTAATTTAAATACGTTCACGCTGTAGTTAACCAAGGCACGGGACCTAACGGCCTTGCCTCGAAAAGCCCGAGCAAGCACTGTTTAGCACTGGTTTCTATAAATGTGGACCAGGTGTACCGGTACTTGGGTGGGGGGTCTTCCAGGTGATCAGGGACCCCCAGGTGGTCAGGCTCTGGGCAGGGTGCTACCCTGGCACTCCTGATGCCACCTGGGTATTGCTGCACTGCCAGCTTTGTGGCCTGGCCATCCCACCTGGCTAACAACCTGACATTGCTCAGGAACCTAGGTGCAAGTACCAGGCTGGCAGTGTCACAGTGCCCAGGTGGCATCTTGCCCATACCAGGGATCGGGCCTGTCTATGCAGTGCCATGCAGGAGGCTCTGGGAAGCCCTAATTGGTAAGTTGTGTTGTGGGGGGTGTGTGGAGGCCCCGGTGGGGCTCCAGAAGACACCCAGATCTCTTCGTACACTGGCGAGTTGAGCTCATTAGTGCAGGAAATTAGCCTAAGCGTAGCCTCGGTGAAGTCCCATTTAATAGCAGGGCTGTCCTACGTGCTGCAAGCGCCAGGAAACACCCAGCTTAACGTGCTCAAAATGGGACTCTGTTCATTTCCATGAAGTCATGTCCATGAATTAAAAAATAGCTTTGCTAGATATTTTGAATAGATGCCTTATATTCTAGTTTATGCATCATTCATAGAGGAGTGTAAACTATTGTGTAATATATTGCCACAAACAAGAATGAAAATTGTGCTGTATTTAGCTTTTGAAGTTTCAGTAAACATAAACAAAAGCATATGATTAAGAAAGTAATCATTTCACAGTTTGTGTTAGTAATGCACTGAATCACCCACAATATTAGTTTTTCCTGTGTAGATATCACATCGCAATTCTTAAAGTATCTTTAGTTCTTGTTGCTGCAAAATAACACTAGTAATAAGTCACTTCCTTATACTATTCAAGTTGCAACAAAAAAGAGAATTTCTAAATGCGAATTCCAGCCAAAACGTTTGTCCACTTTTAGGATTTTTTCTTTTGTTTCCAGTTAAGAGAGCTATTGTCTTTCTCGACAAAGTCAAATATTTATGGTTGTAGAAAATATTTCTGACTTTCACATAAATGAAAAAAGTTATACATAATGATAATTGAAATTTGAATGTATTAAAGAGATATTTGTGCATAGGAAAAATTGTCATGATCTATAAAAATCCTCCTATTGGTGATAGCAGAGCTGTCAAAACTAAACTGAGAATCTGTGACGTTATCTAGTGATATGGAACCAGAAGTAGGGGGCCCAGTTAATAGGTATGCGGTTGTACAATGTTTTGGATTACTCATTTCTCATCGGTTTTATAACAATATCAAAAATTTAAAAAAAGAAATAAACGAACAGCATTTCAGTTCTGATTACTATGACTCCTTCTCCAGTGAGCATCATTATTGTTTCCTCATCAAGACAGAAACCATGTAAAACGTATTTTCTTTTGAAAGATCTTTTTAATTTCATAACTTTGCATAACAGGGTAACAAATAGAATGGCTCGAACTTTGTGGTCTCGCTGTTGGTGAGCTTGGAGGCAGGAAGGGCGTTTACTTTGGTAGGAGAGTGCCATACCCAAATCCCGCCACCTTGCTGCCTCTGCCAGAATTAAGTTCTGGTGGGAAGGCCCATGGTCAACCGTCCCACTCCAACTGAGGCCCTTAAGTGGTCAATTATTGACTATTTAAAGGCTTCATCCCGCTGCCTCTGATCTTAACTCAGCTGTAAACAGGATTGTCGCCATGTGATGTGCATGACAGGTAAAACTGTGGCTACCTTGTCACCTCGGAGTTTGGTGGGGTCCCTCGATCAGACACTCGGTGCCCTGAGGGACTGAATATCAGGAAGGGGGAACCCACAAAGAGCCACCTCCCTATTCTGCTGTCGATGCCCTGCACTCATCTTCCTGCGACTCCCCCTTGTGAAAACCCCAACCACATTACTTACCTGTGGCCTGGGTTATTCCATTATCCAGAAACTCTGGCGCCTGTACCTCCAGCAACAGCCATTGCCTCCTCAGTGGTGCTGCTAAACTCAAGAGCTGTGATTCGCTAGGTGTTCTTGGTAGGCGAGACATCCGCTCCTGGTGATCAGATTCCAGGGGAAGGAATGCCTCTGGTCTTGTCACTGCCTGAATGGTGTGTGGTTCAGTGGGCCTTCCCAACAAGGCAGTGTGGGTCTCTCACCGGCTGTCCAGTCGGCAGGCAGAACCCCCAATGCCTCAGCATGATTCTGCCCAATATATGAGAAAAAAAATCCCATGCAAAGATAAAGCAAATCTACAAAGTCAGAATTACAATATATAAAGTATAATTGCAGACTAACCAACAGATTTGGATTCAAAACTACAAATTATTTAGATGTATCTCTCATTTAAAAATAAACTATGAATTAACTTAGAAAATAACATTGAACTATAGAAAATATATTGAGCTAATATGCATAGGTAAAAACCTTTGTTAGTGTTCTTTTTCTTCAAAACATTGCTATCCTAAAGTGTCTATTTTAAATTTGTCCCTCCAAAACAGCTCTTTTCTAAATTAAATATTTAAGACTTAACATTCCTGGTACTTTATTTTAATGGAGACATTAACTCATGTAAATGAGTCGGTTAATGTAATGCCATAGTCAAAATAGTGAACATAAAATGTTATGATCGTATGAAATGTTTATCTGGTAGGGGCAGCACGATAGCACACTGGTTAGCAGAGTTGCTTCACAGCTCCAGGGTCCCAGGTTCGATTCCCGGCTTGGGTCACTGTCTGCGGAGTTTGCATGTTCTCCCCGTGTGTGCGTGGGTTTCCTCCGGGTGCTCCGGTTTCCTCCCACAGTCCAAAGATTTGCAGGTTAGGTGGTTTGGCCATGATAAATTGCCCATGGTGTCCAAAGGGGTTGGGTGGGATTGCTGGGTTATGGGGATAGGATGGAGGCAGAAGTTTAAGTAGGGTGTTCATTCCAGGAACCGGTGCGGACTCAATGGGCCGAATGGCCTCCTTCTGCACTGCAAAATTCTATGATCCACTAATATCTTCAACAGTAACTTTGAGCTTCCTGTTTTTGTGGATTTGCCTTCTATGACTATAAATCTCACTGCTTTACCTGATCTATATTGGAAGACCTCTGAAAACAACATTATAACAGCAATATATTTGATCACGAATTTGTAATAATTATAGCTTAAAGCAAAATTGAAGAAATCAAAAGTAACATCAAAGCATTACATAAACCAGATTAGAAGTACTATGAAAAGATTCTTAATAAGTACATTTTAAGAGAGAAAAGAAGACTATTCAGACCCAATATTGGAAGGTGTGGACTCAATGTTCACAGCTCCAAGGTCCCAGGTTCGATTCCTGGCTTGGGTCACTGTGCGGAGACTGCATGTTCTACCCGTGCCTGCGTGGGTTTCCTCCGAATGCTCCGGTTTCCACCCACAGCCCAAAGATGTGCAGTTTAGGTGGATTGGCCATGTTATATTGCCCTTAGTGTCCAGAAATGTTAGGTGGGGTTGCTGGGTTGTGGGGATGGGGTGGAGGTGTGGGCTTAGGTAGGATGCTCTTTCCAAGGGTCGGTGCAGACTTGATGGGCCGAGCGGCCTCCTTCTGCACTGTAAATTCTATGATTCTATGATGAAGTGGTGAGATGACTGTTTGACTGATTCATTGCACACATATTCAAATTAAATCTAACCCCAATAAAATGATTGTGGTCTCTGAATGAGGATGTTGAGCAGATGGCATAATTGCACCTGTCATCGCCCCCAAAAGTTAAAATGGGCCTAACATTTCTCAGCACCACATTTGCTGTAAAACTCTTGTAAGATTTCTGAGTTAGCAAACATATAGGGCACAATTCTGTGGAATGATTTCTCAGTGTGGTAGCGAGCGGGAACTGCTGCAAGCTTCCCAGCGCTCGACCCAGTGAGCCCGGCAACGTTATTCAGCGTTAATTAGTCCACTTGATGAGGCCCAATGGGCTCCATGCCACAAATGAAGGTTCGCCAGCCGATTCGCTGGCACCATGCAGCCAGGCCCCTGCGAACAAGTTTGAGCAGCACTTGATCAGCCAACTCCAGCCAGCTCCCAATAATGGTACCGAGAAGATTGGTCCCAAATTTTGGCGATGCAGACTTGGGGAGGCTCCTAGACGTGGTGGAAGCCAGGAAGGATGTTCAGTTCCCCCGGAGGGTCCCAGAGGGTGAGCCACAGGGCAGCCAGCACAACCTAGGAAGAGGTAGTGACAGCTGTAAGCTCTGGGACCCTGACAAAGGAAACTGGCCTCCAGTGTCATAAAAAGATCAACGACCTGCACCTAGTGGTAGGCAGACACTAACGGACCCTCCCGCATCCCGAGTCCTTTCAGCCCCCACGGGAGCACCCAACACAATCCCCCCAAGTCTTCATCCGGCCTCAACCCTCCCTTCACCTCCCCTCTCCCTTCAACCCCCACAACCCTTCCTTCACACCCCCCTTCTCACACTGTGAACCATGCATATGGCTAACGATGCCCTCTCTGTGTCACCTCAGGATTGGCCCTCGCACATCCGTTGGGAGATGGCTCAGACTGGCGGCGGGGTGCCGGTCTTAAGAATCCTCACCTCTTTCAAGGGGTGGGTCCTGGAAGTGACTAGGGTGGCTGAGGACAGGGTGGTCACCAACGCAGAGGTTGACAGAAGCCTCAGAGGTGAGGCCCCACTCGGAGAACCTGTCAAACTTGAGCTGTTATTGCCTTACTGACTGACCCATCTCTCCTTCTAACCACTTGTACATTCTCCCGCTGGTCATCCAGCCGATGGCCCCGGCCCATCTGGGTTGGTCCCCTCTACAGCCTCCCAGGAGACCACCTCAGAGGAGAGCTCCGAGGAAGACACGTTTGATGCGTTACAGCTGTCATTCCCACCTTCGACCAGCACAGATACATGTATCTTAGTGGGAAACGTTCATGCTCTGGCTTCTGAGGCACAATCTGGCGATGTACATCAGATGTAGCCAGGAGAGACAGTGGTCGGAGGTCTACTGGATCCCAGGTCCCAGCTAGGTCCCTGCCCGATGCTGAGCCTCTGGTACAGGGTTACGTGGAGCTGATGAAGGCAATAGGGGGCAGCCGGGACATGCAGGGAGAGATGTCAGTGACACTCCAGCAGATCCAGAGCCGCTTGGAGGAGTCCGAGAGGCTATGGGCGCAGGAGATGTTGCCGGAAATGTGTAGCACCGAGGTCAACACTGCTAGACCGGCGACTGCAGTGGAGATTACTGGTGCACGGCGTTGGCACCATTAGTGAAGATGTCCAAGGCATCGCGCTGTCAGTGACGGCCATGGCTGAGGGTCTCAGCAGAATGTCTGAATCACTGGGGGATGTGACCCAGTACCAGGCTGACCTGGATGAGGTGCTGCGGGATATATCCTGCTCTCAGATGGGAATGGCCGAGGCACTGCAGAGCTTGTTCCAGTCGCAGGTGGGCAGAGCATGTCCTAGCCACTGAGAGGTGTTGTGTTCTGTGTGATGGCTGCTGTACTAAGATACACAGAACATCTAGTTGTTTAACCAGAAAAATGATTTATTAACAAACGTGTGGAAAAATAACTAACAGATTACTATACAGACAATAACTACCAAATGAATTCAGTGAATTCTCCTGGAACTACTCTACGTGCGACTATCCTCTCGTACGTTCTACTACGATCTGGCGGGTATCTCAAGTCACATTAAGAATATCGGACGCCACCAGCTTGTTGGAGGTCGCATTATTAACTATCTACAAAATTGTGCACAGGCATATCACCATATCCCCTTCCTTTGGAAATGTTAGTGTTTATATTTTAATATAACTTTGTCTTACAAAAACACCATGGGGCGCGATTCACCCACGACGGGTCGGAGAATAGCGGGAGGGCCTTCCCGACACTTTTCCCGACCTCCCGCTATTCCCCCCCCCCCCCCCCCCCCCGACCGCCCCACGACACGAATCGCTGCTCGCCGTTTTTTACGGCGAATAGCGATTCTCCCCAGGCCGATGGGCCGAGTTCCCAGGCCTTTACGGTCGTTTTCACGAATGCAAACACACCTGCTCTCACCGTTCGTGAAAACGGCCGCAAAGTGCCGTCCCGGGCAACCATGGCACCGATTGGCACGGCCGCACCACGGCTGTGCCAAGGGTGGCATGGGCCTGTGATCGGTGGGCACCGATCGCGGGCAGCGGGTCCGATACCCGCGTACTCTTTGTTCCTCCGCCGCCCCGCAGGATCAGTCCGTGGGGCGGCTGAGGGGCATGACGGCCCGCGCATGCGTGGGTTTGACGCATATGCATGATGACGTCATCCGCGCATGCACGGGTTGGAGCCGTCCAACCCGCGCATGTACGGCTGACGTCATCGTGCGCGTCAGCCACCGTGACGCTTGGCGCGCGGGCATAGCGATGGTCGCTAAGCCCGCGATGCCGTGCTTCACAGGGCCGCGCTGCTAGCCCCGCCCGGGGGAAGTGAATCGGGTCCCGGGAGGGAGCGCGGAGGCTGCCGTGAAACACGGCCAGTTTCACGGCAGCCTTTATGACTCGCCGCATTTGCGGAGAAACGCGCCCATGGGGTGGGATTCGCAGTCCCGCCGGCTGGTCAATGGGATTTCCCATTGTGGGGCAGCCACACTCTGTCGGAAAACCCCCAGGCTGCCGTCCAAACAGAGAATCCTGATGGCGGAGAATTCATCCCATGATCTGTAGGGGCAGCACGGCAGCATTGTGGATAGCACAATCGCTTCACAGCTCCAGGGTCCCAGGTTCGATTCCGGCTTGGGTCACTGTCTGCGTGGAGTCTGCACATCCTCCCCGTGTGTGCGTGGGTTTCCTCCGGGTGCTCCGGTTTCCTCCTACAGTCCAATGTGCAGGTTAGGTGGATTGGCCATGATAAATTGCCCTTAGTGTCCAAAATTGCCCTTAGTGTTAGGTGGGGTTATGGGGATAGGGTGGAGGTGTTAACCTTGGGTAGGGTGCTCTTTCCAGGAGCCGGTGCAGACTCGATGGGCCAAATGGCCTCCTTCTGCACTGTAAATTCTATGTATTGCTATTTTACGCATGTTATATATGTATATACACAACTGTGCTTCAAACAACATGATATGCCTGATGAATGTGTCCCTAGTGCACAGCTTATTCTACATCAACGGCAGCATTTACCTTTGATCTTCTAGGCTCTTATCAGCTTTCCAACATCGCTTTTGCTTCTGGAATACCGGTTTTCTTGCCAGTCTATTTTTTCTTAACACCTTGTTAAGTCTTTTGATGTGATGCGTCCTGAAGACCGGTTTCCTTGCCAGCCTTGCCTGCGTCACCAGCTCCTTTGATTTTTTTAACACAGTGCTTTTTGCTGCGTTGTTGTGTATTTTCACTTTCTGGCCACATTGCCGATGTCTTCTTGTTTAGTACCACAAGTGGAACTCATGGTCTCCTCCATTCTCCTTCTCTTCCTCTTCTTTTTTGTGGGAGGGATCCTGTGACTGCGCCTCTTTTTCTATTTGGTTTTGGTGGAACCCGTCTTGCCACTGGCCTGCGCCATGGGAGTGCTTGTTTGTGAATCGTCTGTTGCGACGTCCAGTGTTGGATGCTTATGAGGGACAGTGAAGTCATGGTTAAGTCTGCATCTTCAGTAGCGGGCTGCAGAGCCTCGCACTCTGGTGTCTAGATTGGATCCACATCCCAACGTTGGGTGCTGTTCCTTTATCCTGTGTTTGAGCCCCATGCTATCGTCACTCGATATGATAATGTATGGGTCATCGTTTCCTGAAGAGCCAAGTAGTGGCTCATCCTCGTCTGGTAGTGTGATATGTATTGTCTGTTGTTGTGGAGCATACAATTAGCCATCTGCTCCTCTAGCACGTCTTTTGATGGAGTGGCCTCGAGTATTGGGCTGTCCACTACTGAAACCATTTCATGGGCTGGAGATGATTCACCATATGCCTCTGGAGCCAGTTTCTCCAGGATGGGGATGATTTCTTCCCTTATCAGTCTATTCACAGCTGAGTTACTCTCATCTGACGTATCTGCTGTGCAATCTCACTTTCACCTCTGCATCCGCCAGCTTAGAGCTTTCACACTTCTTGGTGTCCTGCGCAGACTTGCCATCCCTTGTGATCACCTCGTCACTCCCACCAAACCACCTGAATAGGTTTACATAGTCATTCGCATCGAGCTCACCATATGAGTCTCTGCTTTTCTCATCGTACTCATGATCGTAATTATCATCACAGTAATCGTCATTGGAGTCATCGTTATCGGCAATGGCTTCTCCTGTAAAGTACGAAATGCACATGGAATCATATGTTTACGCAAGAGGTAACCCGTTTCGAAGTCATCAGCGGGTCTCGCTGCAGAACATTTATTTAACACTCCATGCTCTGGAACTTCAGGAGGACTGAAGAATTATTTATTTGGTACAGTTTTCGTAACAGTTTTACAAGCACTCCAACCCTTTTGCTTCTGCTTTGTTTTCATAGTTATCTGTGTGACATTTTTTCCTTTCTTCCACGATCTGGCACCCTGTGCATCCCATGATTTATGGTTTGTAAAAGAATGAAAAATCAAACTCATCAGGCCGTGATTCCATCTGGTATAATTTTGTGACGATCTGGTTTGTAAAATACTCACTAATCTCAAACTTAAACTCCAGAGTGAAGCTCATTGGGTGTTCAAGCTCTGAACATTTAACATTCACATCTTGAAGGTGCTTTAATATAGGCCCATCATGCTCCTGTATCATGTCACTGAGCAAGTTCATGTTCTTGAAGAATGTTAACCAGAAGTGTGGAGTTCCCTTTGGCTCTTCCATCTCTTCACCTGATTTGTCGTCCTCCGGCTTAACTTTTGCTTGTTTCTCATGTATAACTGCGACAGCAGATCTCGTTGCGAGTCACAGTAATCTTCTGTTGCCCCGCTGTCTGGAATGTACAGCCTCTCAACTAGGTTCAGGGCCTCAAACATCCGCTCCTATGATGGACTTGCTTTTTGTGTCCATAATGGAAAATGGTATTATGTGACTTCTGTCGTGCACCCATAACTCGAGTTCACATACACCCAGCGTCTCAATCTACTTCCTACTGTAGTCTATCAGCAGTCCTGGTTGATTGACGATTTTTAGTTTAACTTGCAGCCCATGCAAATCAGACAGACTGAGTAGATTTTCCCTCTTTCCCGCGTCAAAGTCGCATTTTATCAATGTGTCGTTCAACATCAGTAGAGTTATTCACCTGTTTTTGATGGTATCAGCTTCATCTTCACTATCATGCCAACTGGTTAGTAAGTGTGGTGGATCACAATCCTAGTAATTCACACTGTGTTATATTGGGCTGGATTCTCCCCTACCCGGCGTGACGGAGGGTGCCGGCGTAGGGGAGTGGCGCCAACCACTCAGGGGTCGCGCCTCCCCAAAGGTGGGGAATTCTCCCCACCTTTGGGGGCCAGCCCCGCGCCGGAGCAGTTTGCACCAGAAGACTGGCGCAAACACCCGGCGCAGTCGGAAGCGGGGCTGGCCGAAAGGCTTTCGGCGGTCGGCGCATGCGCCGGCAGTGACGTCAGCGGCAGCTGGCCGCTGACGTCACTGCCGGCGCATGCGCGATGCGGGGTTCTCCTCCGCGTCCGCCATGGCGGAGGCCGTGGCGGCGCGGAAGGAGAAAGAGTGCCCCCACGGCACTGCCCCGTGGAGTGAGCGGGGGGCCCCGATCGCGGGCCAGGCCTCCGTGGGGGCACCCCCCCGGGTCCGATCGCCCCCCGCCCCCCCAGGACCCCGGGGGCCTGCTCGCGCCGCTGAGCCCGCCGTTCCAGAGGTGGTTTAAACCTCGGCGGCGGGAGAAGGCCTCCCAGTGGCGGGACTTCGGCCCATCCGGGCCGGAGATTTGAGGTAAGTTTAAAAAAAATGAAATCCCGCCGGCGCCAGCTGTTTTCACAGGCTGCCGGCGGGATTTGCACAACGCCGGTTTATGACCGGCGGGAGAATTCAAAAACCTGCGGGAGCGGAAATAACGCCGCTTCCCGCCAATTCTCCGACCCTGCGTGGGGTCGGAGAATTTCGCCCATTGTATGTGTTGTGTCTATGTAAGCTCGGTATACGAGCAGTTGCGCGGCTCTGCCCATAGGAGGAGATGAAGATTGTGCTGGGCTCCACCCTTGGCTCCGCCCATGGTTCCGCCCATGGCTCCTCCCACTAACCGGAAGTATAAAGATCTGCAGTTGTGAGCCTGCTGCCAGTTCATCTTGTCGCAGGCAGGCTCAGTTGTAAGACTATTAAAACCACTGTTCACTTCCAACCACGTGTCTTGTGAATTGATGGTCACATCAGTAAGACTTCTTCAGTTGTCAAGTTCGGACTCATCGTGTCCTTGGTTGAAATCAGATCAACGAAAAGTAATTCTTCAAGATGCATCTCATCAATTGCATTGACTGACCCTGTTTGGTCCATTGTAGGACCCAAAAAACATTGTTTCACAAAATGGTTTGTATGGCCACACTTGGAAGATACCTTTCCATGTGTTGGACATTGCCATAGCCCATGACGAGTGCCACATCTCTGGCATAAAATGGTGGACCCAGTCAGCCGCTTAAAATGGCTGCCCACACTGAGACGACATTTTTTATTGACCTGCGTCACAGTGCTGATGGCACTGGCATCTTCTTCCATATTGGCACCAAAATATTTCAAGCTGAGTGTACTGATCTGCTGTGCAGCCAGTTCACTCGCATAGCAGATCTTAACAGCATTTTCGATTTTCAGATCTTCTTCTCGTAACATCTCTCACAGAGTTTATCATTCAATATCCCCATCACTATTTGGTCACGGATCATCAATGACTTTAGATTACTGAAATTGCAGGACTGGGCCTTCAGCCTCAAGGCGGTTACAAAGCTATCTGCCTGCTTTTTGGGTACGTGTACAAAGTATCGTTCAAATGTTTAATTTTTCTTCGGAGAGCAATGCCGATCAAAGTATTTTATCACATCATCGTAGCTCTTGCTTTCCTCTTCACTGTCAAAAGTGAAGATATTGTATATTTCTATTGCTTGAGGACCAGCAACAACGCAAGACGTCTCTCGCCAGGCTGTGCCTGCAGGCCAAGGGCTGAAACATAGAATTTAAATTGTTTCTTGAAAATAAATAAATAAATACTTTTTATTGTCACAAATAGGCTTACATTAACACTGCAAAGAAGTTACTGTGAAAAGCCCCTAATTGCCACAAAGAAGATTAAAAAGCAGGATCTCTAGGGTAGTAATCTCAGGATTACTCCCCATACCACGTGCTAGTGAGGCTAGCAACAGGGATATTGTGCAGTTGAACACGTGGCTAAAAAACTGGTGCAGGAGGGAGGGCTTCAGTTTTTTGGATCACTGGGATGTCTCCCAGAGAAGGTGGGGCCTGTACAAGAAGGACGTGTTGCACCGGAACTGGGGGGGCACCATTATCCTGGCTGGGAGGTTTGCCAGTATGGTTCGGGTGGGTTTAAACTAATTTGGCAGGGGTGTGTGAATCAGGACAGTAAGCCAGCAAGAGTAGAGACTGGGGATGAGCATAGTACCAGGGTCAGGCTGGCCAAGAGGAAGGGTAGGCTGCGGGAGGTCGAACTCAGTGGGTCTGGAGGTCTGGAGTGTATCTGCTTCAATGCACAGAATATAACAGGTAAGACAGATGAACGTAAAGCCTTGATTCACACGTGGAACTTGGATGTGGTTGCTGTAAAGGAGATTTGGTTAAAAAAGGGACAGGACTGGCAGCTAAATATCCCAGGATATAAGTGTTTTAAGTGAGACAGGGAGGAAGGTAAAAGAGGTGGGGGAGTTGCAATACTGGTTAGAGAACATATTACAGCTGTACAGAGAAGAGGACACCATAGAAGAATCAAGTAACGAGGCACTATGGATAGAGCTCAGAAATAGGAAGGGGGGCAGCACGGTGGCCTAGTGGTTAGCACAACCGCCTCACGGCGCTGAGGTCCCAGGTTCGATCCCGGCTCTGGGTCACTGTCCGTGTGGAGTTTGCACATTCTCCACGTGTCTGCGTGGGTTTTGCCCCCACGACCCAAAAATGTGCAGAGTAGGTGGATTGGCCACGCTAAATTGCCCCTTAATTAGAAAAATAATTGGGTAATCTAAATTTATTTTTTTAAAAAAGAAATAGGAAGGGGGTAGTCACTATGATGGGGGTGTACTACAGGCCTCCATACAGCCCATGGGAAGTTGAAGAACAGATATGTAAGCAGATTCTGGATAGATGTGGGGGCCTCACGGTAGCATGGTGGTTAGCATCAATGCTTCACAGCTCCAGGGTCCCAGGTTCGATTCCCGGCTGGGTCACTGTCTGTGTGGAGTCTGCACGTCCTCCCTGTGTGTGCGTGGGTTTCCTCCGGGTGCTCCGGTTTCCTCCCACAGTCCAAAGATGTGCGGGTTAGGTGGATTGGCCATGCTAAATTGCCCGTAGTGTAAGGTTAATGGGGGGATTGTTGGGTTACGGGTATGTGGGTTCAAGTAGGGTGATCATTGCTCGGCACAATATCGAGGGCCGAAGGGCCTGTTCTGTGCTGTACTGTTCTATGTTCTATGTTCTATGTAGAAATAATAGGGTTGTTGTATTGGGAGACTTTAATTTTCCTCATATTGACTGGAAATCCCTTGAGGCTTGGGGTTTGGATGGTGAGAAATTTGTTAAGTTTGTCCAAGAAGGTTTTTTGGGACAATATGTGGATAGTCCAACTAGAGAGGGGGCTATATTGGACCTAGTATTAGGAACGAGCCCGGTCAGGTCATCAAAGTTGCAGTGAGAGAACATGTGGTGAACAGCGACCACAATTCTATAAGCTTTCGGATATTCATGGAAAAGGACAAGTGTTGTCCTAGGGTTAAGGTGCTAAATTTGGGGAAAGCTAACCACAACCAGATTAGGCAGGATTTTGAGGCTGTTGTTTGGGAGAGGCTGTTTGAGGTCAATCCACATTTGGCATGTGTGAGTCTTTTAAGGAGCAGTTGATGGGAGTGCAGGACAGGCATGTGGCGACCAGGGAAATTGAGAATCTTGTCAAAAAGATGCATATGTGAGGTACAGGCAACTAAAAACAGAGGACGCACTTGAAGAATACAAGGAATGTAGAAAAGAGCTCAAGTAGGGATTAAGAGGGCAAAAGGGGGTCACAAAATGTCCTTGGCAGACAGGATTAAAGAGAATCCCAAACCATTTTATACGTATATTAGGAACAAGAGGGTAGGTGGAGAAATAGTTGGTCCCCTCAAGGACAAAGGAGAGAAATTATGTGTAGAACCAGAGGAAGTAGGTGAGGTCCTTAATGAGTATTTTGGATTGGAATTCACAAAGGAGAGGACACATTGATTGGTCCGTGAGCTTGATGTCAGTGATAGTGAAATTGTTGGAAAGATTATCAGAGTTAGGGGCCGGGATTCTCCGAAATCCTGGCCAATTGTTGACGCCGGCGTCAAAACCGGTGCAAGCAACACCGGTGTCAACGGGCCTCCAGACGCAGTCATTCTCCCCGTCCTCTGGGGCTAGAACGGCGCTGGAGTGCTGTGTGCTGCTCCGGCGCCGAAAGCCGGCCCAACACAGCCGGTGAGGGTCCACGCATGCGCGTCACGGCCGGCACGGGTCCGTGCATGCTCGCCACAGCCGCCTCCACGCCAGCCCGCGGGCAACATGGCGGATCCCAACAGTGGCCTGGCGCAGAGGAACATAGGCCCCCCCCCTGGAATTAGCGTGCCAGCCGACTGGTTGCCCCCGATCGCGGGCCTGGCCACCGTGGATACACACCCCCGCCCGCCCACCAAGACGGCACCGCATACGCAAACGACGCCGAAGTTTGCGGATGATACTAAGATTGCAGGAGTTGCGGATAGTGATGAAGATTGTCAGAGAATACAACATGATATAGATGGGCTGCAAAATTGGGCAGAGAAATGGCCGATGCAATTTAACCTGGACAAATGTGAGGTAATGCATTTTGGTAGATCCAATTCAGGTGTGAGCTATAAAATAAATGGCAGAATCATCAGGAGCATAGAGACACAGAGAGATCTGGGCGTGCAGGTCCACAGATCCTTAAAAGTGGCAGCACAGGTGGAAATGGTGGTAAAGAAATCATATGGTATGCTTGCATTCATAGGACGGGGTATCGAGTATAAAAACTCAAAAATAATGTTTCAGTTATATCGAACGTTGGTTAGGCCACATTTGGAATACTGTGACCAATTCTGGACACCGCACTACTGGAAGAACGTGGAGGCTTTGGAGAGTACAGGTTTACCAGGATGTTGATTGGCATGGAGGTATTAGGTATGAGGAGAAAGAGAAAATGCTGGAAAATCTCAGCATCTGTAGGGAGAGAAAAGAGCTAACGTTTCAAGTCCGATGACTCTTTGTCAAAGCTAATAGACAGAGAAAATGGGAAATATTTATACTGCGGAGTGAGAATGAAAGATGAGTTATAGCCACAGAAACCCAGGGAAAACGGGTGCTAATGGCCACAGAAACCAAGGGGAAAGAGTGCTAATGGCAGTCCTCAGAGAGGACAAAAGATGTGAAAGGTCAAACAGCAGGGAAAATAAATCAGAGGATGAACTGTAGATGTAGGGGGAGGGGAAGGGTGAAGCAAAGAGGAGAAAGGTGAAGGAAAGGTGGATAAGATTGGGGGGGACTTAAATATATATTAAGAAACACAGAAATGGTAAGACAGTTAAAATGAAATTAAAACAAATGGTTTGAGGTGGGGTAGAGCTGATCATCTGAAGTTGTTGAATTCGATGTTCAGGCCGTAAGGCTGTAGAGTGCCTAACCGGAAGATGAGATGTTGTTCCTTCAGTTTGTTTTGCGCTTCGCTGGAACATTGCAGTAGGCCAAGGACAGACATGTGGGCTTGGGAGCAGGATCTTTTGTTAAAATGGCAAGCAACAGGAAGATCAGGGTCCTGAATGCGCACAGACCGAAGATACTCAGAAAAGCGATCACCGAGTCTGCGTTTGCTCTCTCCGATATAGAGGAGACCACATTGGGAGCAACGAATGCAGTAGACCAAATTGGAAGAGATGCAAGTGAAATGCTGCTTAACCTGGAATGAGTGTTTTGGGCCTGGGATGTTAAGCATGGAAGAGGTAAAGGGGCATGGGATTGCATGGGAAGGTGACAATTACAAGGGAGCACAAGTTCAAGGTGAGAGGGAAAGGTTCAGTGGAGATGTGAGGGGCAAGTCTTTTACACAGAGGGTGGTAGAGGCATGGAATGTACTGCTAAGTGAAGTGGTTAAGGCAGATATGTTAGCGACCTTTAAGACTTAACTGAACAGACAGGGTATAGAAGGATATAGGCGGTTGACCTAGATAGGACATGTGATTGGCGCATGCTTGGAGGGCCGAAGGGCCTGTTCCTGTGCTATATTGTTATTTGTTCTTTGTTCCCCAAGACCTGAAGCTGGTGGGGTGCCTTTTAGCCTTCCATCTCTAACTTCGCCATCGTTTGTTGCGTTGAGTTGCAGATGGCTGTTGTTCACCAAGTTGCCAGAAGAATCTTTTCTCTCTTCAGCCTATTTCACCTCATCTTCTCTGTCGTTATCATTAAATGTTCTGAACTCCTGGTACTAAGTTGTGTTCTGTGATATTGCCGTTGTAATGAGGTACACAGAACATCTCGTTGTTTTACTAAAAAGATGATTTATTAACAAACACATGGAAAGATAACTGACAGATTACTGTACAGTCAATAACTGCCAAATGAATTTAGTGACTATCCTCTCATACATCCTACTACCAACTGGTGGCTATCTCAAGTCATGTGAAGGATGTTGGACACCAGCAGCTGTTTGGAGGTCGCATTACTAACTATCTACTATCTGTGTTCAGGCATATCATTACAAGGAGCATTGCGAAGGGCGTCAACACAATGGTGCAGACACCGGGGAGTCGCCAGGGCTGGCAGACTCAGATGATGTGGGGGCAGCCAGCGCTTGAACCAGCTGATAGGTGTGAGCGAGCACTCCGCAGAGAGGCAGGGGTCAGACTATGGCATTGATTTAGGAGCACTAGTGCTCAGCTCGCTATGGGTCAAGAGTATCCCACCGCCCTCAACAGTGACCCGCTGATGGTGCTGACACAGTCCCAGCACCTGGAGTGATGGGTGGGGGATGTGAGTGGGGGGTGGGTAAGATATCGACAACGGACGAGGCCACGTCCTATGTGAATCAGGTGGGTATGAGGGCCTCCCTGGCCCTCCGGGCTTGGGTCAGTTCGGTACGAGGGGGGGCGTGAGCAGACCGTAAAGGTGGGGGGGGGGGGGGGGGGGGGGGGTCTGGTGGAGAGGGTCGGATTGGAGAGGGTGGTTCAGTCCGGGAAGGGGAGATAGTTAATTGGGTAGAGAGTTGGTCAGTCTTGGCGGTGGGGGGGGGGGGGGGGGGGG
>NC_052148.1:230428858-230481827 GCF_902713615.1 Scyliorhinus canicula
CCCTACCCCCTCACCACCCCTCCCCCTCCAACGCCCCTACCCCCCTCACCACCCTACCCCTCACCACCCCTACCCCCTCCAACGCCCCTACCCCCCTCCCTCCTCCCCCCTCCCCACCACCCCTACCCCCCTCCCCACCACCCTACCCCCCTCCAACGCCGCCCCCCTCTCTCTCAACGCCGGTACCCCCACCCCTCTCCTCTCAACGCAGGTAATCCCCCCCTCCTCTCCTCTCAACTCAACGCCGCAACCCCCTCCCTCCCTCCTCTCAACTCAACGCCGTAACCCCCTCCCCCCCCTCTCCTCTCAACGCAGGTAACCCCCTCCCCCCCCCTCCTCTCAACTCAATGCCGTAACCCCCTCCCCCCCCCCTCTCCTCTCAACGCAGGTAACCCCCTTCTCCCCTCTCCTCTCAACTCAACGCCGCAACCGCCCCCCTCCCTCCCTCCCTCTCCCCCTCTCCCCCCCCTCCCTCTACCCCTCTCCCTCCCCCAACGCCGGGTCTCTCTTCCTCCCCCCCCCCAACAACGCCGGGTCTCTCTCCCCCCCCCCCCCCAACAACGCCGGGTCTCTCTCTTCCCCCCCCCCCCCAACAACGCCGGGCCGGGTCTCTCTCTCCCCCCCCCCCCAACAACGCCGGGTCTCTCTCTCCTCCCCCCCCCCCAAACAACGCCGGGTCTCTCTCTCCTCCCCCCCCCCCAAACAACGCCGGGACTCGTCAGTCCGCTGCTGGCCCTTTCGGGAACGGAGATTGCCGGCTTAAAAGAAGGCCCGGACGCCGGAGTCATCTGCACCGCTTTTCCCCGCCGGAAATGGGCGTCACGTCGGTCTGCAGAGAATTTCGCCCCTGGTCCGGACCATAGGACTTTAGGGATCTACTCCAGACCCCTTCCCGCGTCGGGATTCGTCGACAAAGTTCCGTTGGGGGCCCTGAAAAGAGCCCCAAAGTCCGTTATTAGCGGGAGCTGCCGAACGTGCGGCTTAGCTCCGCATTGGCGCCACTGGAAGTCCGTTCTTCGCACCCCTAACAGTAAGGCAATAGCCTATCCCCCTGCTGACATTTTAATTTTCTCCGAGAAAGTCGACAAACGGCTGCCACCCCCAGACGAACCCTAACATTGACCCTCTCAGGACGAACTTTATTTTCTCAAGACTGAGAAACCCAGCCATGTCACTAACCCAAGTCTCTAATTTTAGGGGCTTCGAGTCCCTCCACATTAACAGTATCTTTCAAGGCTACCAGGGATGCAAAGGCCAAGACGTCAGCCTCTCTCGTGGGACTTCCGACACTCCAAAGATCGCTACCTCCAGACACGGCACCACCCGTGTTTTAAGTGCCATGGAAGCCTTAGCAAAGCCCTGCCAAAACCCTCTAAGCTTCGGGCATGCCCGAAACATGTGGACGTGATTTGCTGGCCCTCTCGCACACCTCGCACACCTGTCCTGTACCCCAAAAAACTTGCTCATCCGGGCCACCATCATGTTTGCCCAGTGGACTACCTTGAATTGTATCAGGCTAAGCCTGGCACATGATGAGGATGTTTTAACCCTGCTTAAGGCATTCGCCCACAGACCCGCCGCTATCTCTCCCCCGAGCTCATCTTCCCACTTGCCCTTTAGTTCCTCTATAGGAGTTTCCTCCGACTCCATAAGTTCTTGGTAGATATCTGATACCTTCCCCTCTCCCACCCACGTTCTGGAAACTACCCTGTCCTGTGTACCCCATGGTGGCAGGAGCGGGAAGGTCGGAACCTGCCTTCTCAAAAAATCCCTGCAGATATCTAAACCCATTCCCTGCTGGCAATTAAAATTTGTTCTCCAAAGCCTTCAAGCTAGGGAAGCTCCCGTCTATAAATAGATCTCCCATGCTCTATTTACCTGCTCTCTGCCATCTCTGGAATCCTCCATCCAGTCTACCCGGTACAAGCCGATGGTTGTTGTAGATCGGGGCGCAAACTGATGCTTCCTCCACTCTCCTGTGTTTCCTCACTGCCCCCAGACTCTCAGAGCCGCCACTACCACCGGGCTTATGGAGTACCGGGCCGGCGAAAACGGGAGAAGTGCCGTTGTCAGTGCCCCCAAACCTGTGCTCTTATATGATGCCACCTCTACTTGCTCCCACGCCAGACCCCCCCCCCCCCCCCCCCCCCCCCACTCAACTACCCACTTCCTAATCATGGCTATATTAGCCGCCCAGTGGTAGTTACAAAAGTTCGGCAGCGCTAACCCACCCTTCCCCCGACTACACTCCAACAATACTTTCTTCACTCGCGGGGTTTTACCCGCCCACACAAAGCCCAAAATTACCTTATTCATCCGTTTAAAAAAGGCCCTCAGGATAAAGTTGGGGAGGCACTGAAAGACAAACATGAATCTGGGAAGGACCGTCATTGTCACGGTCTATACCCTCCCGTCAGTGATAGCGGGAGCATGTCCGATCTCTTAGAAGTCACCCTTCATTTGTTCAACTAGCCGAGACAGGTTTAACTTGTGCAATGTCTCCTATTCCCGAGCCGCCTGGATTCCCAGATAGCGAAAGCTCCTTCGTACCATTCTAAATGGCAGCCCTCCCAGTCTCCTCTCCTACCCTCTCCCCTGGATTATGAGCATCCCATGTTCAATTCATACCTCTAAACTCCGCATAATTTCCTCCATCCCCTCTAATGGGTCCGAAATATACAGGAGCAGGACATCCGCATAAGGCGAGACCCGGTGTTGCATACACCCCCCCCCCCCCCCCCCCCCCCCCCCCTCCCCCCCCCCCCCCACCCCGAACCAGCCCTTTCCAGTTCCTAGAGGCTCTGAACACCATAGCCAATGGCTCAATGGCCAGGGCAAACAACAGCAGGGAGAGGGCAAACAGGGAGAGGGGACACCCTTGCCTTGTCCCTCGGTGCAGTTTAAAATAGCCCGATTTGTGCGCACACGTGTTACTGGTGCCTGATACAGCAACCTCACCCAGTCAATGAAGCCCTGACCAAACCCGAACCTTCCTAACACCTCCCACAAGTAATCCCACTCCACCCGATCAAATTCCCTCTCCGCATCCATCGCAACCACCACCTCCATCTCCTCCCTCCTCTCAGGGCATCATGATAACGTTTAAGAGCCTTATAACATTGGCCGTGAGTTGCCTGCCCTTTAAAAATCCCATCTGGTCTTCCCCATCACCCCAGGGACACAGTCCTCTATCCTTGTGGCCAGTACCTTAGCCAGCAGTTTGGCGTCCACATTCAATAGGGAGATTGGCCTGTATGACCCGCATTGCTCAGGGTCCTTCTCCCGTTTCAGAATCAGTGAAATCAAGGCCTGCGGCATTGTTGGGGGAAGGACTCCCCTCTCCCTTGCCTCATTAAATGTCCTCACCAGCAGTGGGCTCAATATCTCCAAAAACTTCTTGTAGAATTCAACCGGGTGGCCGTCTGGCCCTGGGGACTTGCCTGACTGCATGCCCTCCAGCCCTTCCACTATTTCCTCAATTTCGATTGGGACTCCCAGCCCTTCCACCCATTCCTCTTCCACCCTTGGGGACCTCAACTGCCCCAAGAACAGCCTCATCCCCTCAACCCCAGCCGGGGGTTCCGACTCATATAATTTACTGTAGAATTCCTTAAACACCTCATTTACCCCCACTGGGTCCAGGACTGCATTGCCACCTCTGTTCTTTACTCTCCCTATTTCCCTGGCCGCCTCCCTTTCCCTAAGCAGGTGCGCAAACATTCTGCTTGCCTTTTCCTCGTACTCATACACCGTTCCCCTTGCCTTCCTCAGTTGTTCCACCGCCTTCCCTGTAGATAACTTACTCACCCGCCCACAAGCCGCCTCATCTGCTAATAGCCCCACATCCAACCTCCATAACGGGAGCTGCCCTCTCTCCATACCAATCCGTAGATCAACCCAATGTGGGGCATGATGCGACACCACAATTGCCAAGTACTCGGTATCCACCACCCCAGGCAGTAGAGCCCTGCTCAGAATAAAAAAGTCGATCCGAGAATATACCTTGTGGACATGGGAAGAAAAAGAAAACTCCTTCGCTCTTGGCCATCCAAACCTCCATGGTTCCACTCCCCCCAGCTGCTCCATAAACCGCTTAAATTCCCTCGCCAGGGCCTAGATTTCCCTGTCCTAGATTTTGAACGGTCCAATCCTGGATCAATGACTGCGTTGAAGTCTCCCCCCATGATCAGATTATGTGACTTTAGGTCTGGGATCTTACCTAACACCCGCCTCATAAATTACACATCATCCCAGTTTGGTGCATATACGTTCACAAGTACCACCCGCATCCCCTCCAGCTTCCCACTCACCATTATGTACCTGCCCCCCCCCCCTATCTGACGCAATTCTCTCTGCCTTAAATGCCACCCATTTGTTAATCAGGATGGCAACCCCCCTGGTCTTAGAGTCCAGCTCTGAATGGAATACCTGGCCAACCCACCCCTTCCACAATCTAGTCTGATCTATAACCTTTAGGCGTGTCTCTTGTAGCATTGCCACATCCGCCTTCAATCCCCTCGGATGCACAACCACGCAAGCCCTCTTGACCGGCCCATTTAGCCCTCTGACGTTCCAAGTAATGAGCCTAGTCAGGGGGCTTCCTGCCCCCCTCCCCCTGCCGACTAGCCATTACCCTTCTTAGGCCAGCCTCCAGCTCGCGACCCTCACCTTCTCGAGCCCGCCCTCGGGCATCAGCCATTCTCGACCTCCCATTTGTCCCCTAGTAACAATTCCTCCCCTCAGCAGAGCAGCACCCCACTCCCTCCCCCATAGTTACAGCACCAAAAACCGAACCACCCATATCAAACTTATCACCTGCTCGCTCCCCACTGTGCTTCCGTGAGCCAGCTGACCTAGCTAACCTGGTAGCTCCCGCCCATGGCACCAGACATCCTATCTCTCCATTGTTCTCCCTCCTCCCCCCCACTTGGACATAGATATTCAAAACATCACAGTCCCCAGTAAACAAACAGTAGAAAAAGAAAAATCCCTCCACCCAACTCCCAGTAGAACAAAGTTAACTTTAGAAACAGAAATAGCCCCTTGTTACACAGAGCACTACATCAAAAAACACAGTTCCAACCAAACCCAAAGAAAAAAGAAAGAAGATCCATCCACCCTTCCCCCACCAGAATCAGGGTAACTTACAAAACTGAGCAACAGCTCAAGAATCAATACAAAAAAAAACATTTCACATACAGTGCAAAAGCGAGAGTAACTTTAGCAAAATCGATACACATTACCCGTCTCGAGAGTTCAATGATCTCAGTCACTTGCCAGTCCTTCACTTTTAACAAAGTCCATCGCATCATCTGGCGTCTCAAAATAAAGTTGCTGCTCTTCATAGGTGACCCATAAACGAGCTGGATAAAGCAGTCAAAACTTCACCTTCTTCTTGAAAAGGACCGATTTTACTCATCTCTTGGCCAGATCCGCACCCAGGTCCTGGTAGATGCGAAGCATGCTGTTCTCCCACTTGCAGTTCCGCGTCTGCTGGGCTCACCGTAAAATCTGTTTCTTATCCAGGAACTGGTGCATTCACACCACCATCGCCCTCGGCGGCTCGTTCACACGCAGCCTTCTCACAAGCGTTCTGTGCGCTCTATCCACGTCCAAGGGTCGGGCAAACGCCCCATCATCCATTAGCTTCTCGAGCATATTAGCCACATATGCCCTTGCATCTGTTTCCTCACAGCCCTCTGGGAGACTGACGATCCTCAAGTTCTGTCGACAGGACCTGGAGAATCTCCTGCAGCCTTTTCTGCTGATCCCTCATCAGTCCAACCTGTAACTCCAGCACAGTTAGGTGTCCCTTGTGCTCGACCACCTTCTCCTCAACCTTCTGGATTGCCCGACCTTGGGCTTCCAGCCCTTGCTCCACCCGGTCGATTGATGCCTTGATCGGATCTAGGCCTTTTGCTTGGCGAAACCCTCCTGAATAAATTTCAACAGCTGCTCCGTTGACCACTGGGCCGCTGAGCCAGTACCCTGCACCTCCGCCATGTTTTTCTGTGCTATGGTGTTTACACATGCCTTCTCTACTCGGTTTTGCCTCCTTATACAACCACTTCAGGTCCACATCTCCACTTACTGGTATGGGATTCCTCCTCATTGTCCCATCCACTCCCGATTTTTCAAAGGAAAACTCGAAAAAGGTTGGGGAGAAAGGTCCGAAAGATCTGTCATGAGCGGGAGCTACCAAATGTGCGACCTCCTACTCCATGGCCGCCACCGGGAGTGGGGGCTGGGATTTTTAAATAGTTACTCTTGAGTTAGAAGTGATTTTTTTTCTCTCTTTCAGAGGAACTATCAGGGAAAAACTGGAAGAAGCACCAGAAGTTAGCGATTTAAATAGCTTCTGTCGGATGGTTCCCAACCCAGCGCAATTGTCCAGAGGAAGTTAGCACTTCTGGCAATTGCCAGGTAAACCCATACTTGGGAAATTCCTGGAACGATTCCCCAGTGCGTCATTGGGGTATCCCCTAAATGAGATGTTGGGGAACCAGGGAGTTATGCGATATGATCATATATTTTGTCTTATGGACATTTCCCAGCTCTAAGGACAATTTAGAAGTTTCAGTTTCCCTGAAGTCTTATTTAGTTAGTATTAATATAGTGATTTCTATGACAACCAGTGCTGTTTAAGTTTGCAAATTTTTAAACTCAATAATACAACACATTCTATTATTGCAATTAATTGAAAATCTGTTTCAATGAATCAGGGGACTTGCCAATAAATATTCCTGTGGTTCACTTGTAATAACCTATATTATCAACCCACAACATTTTCGAGATTGTCATAGTGTAAAACAATTAACTACCAGTTTTTTGTACTCTTGTCACCAACAGATTACATAAACTTTTGCAATATTATTAATCCACCGCAGGCATACATACATGTATTAATGCAAAGATTTAATGACATCAATAAACTTGCAAAGTTTGGTTTGAACATAGCTATTATTCATTATTTACTTGGTTATGTGAAGTTTTATTTCTAACATAGATAATGCATTTTATTGCATATAGCCACAACGTTCATTCTTGAACAATAATTTATTGGGCAGTGACAATAATTTTCAATTCCTCTCTGGCCACAGGAGAGGTGCCGGAGGACTGGAGGATAGCCAATATGGTACCACTATCCAAGAAGGCAGGAAGGGATAAACCAGCAAACTACAGACCAGTCAGTCCAACTTCAGTGGTGGGAGAACTATTGGAAGCAATTCTGAGAGACAGAATTAAGTTGTATTTGGAGAGGCAGGGATTGGCCAATAACAGTCAGCATGGTTTTGTTAAGGGCAGGCCATGTCTGAATAACTTTATTGAATTTTTCAAAGAGGTGACCAGGTGTGTAGATGAGATAAATGCATTTGGTGTTGCCTACTTGGACATCAACAAGGCCTTTCATAAGGAAGACTGATCCAGAATTGCCTGGCAGGAAGCAGAGGGTGATAGTCGAGGGCTGTTTTTCTGACTGGAAGCCTGTGTCTGGTGAGGTCTCATTGGGACCAATGTTGGGGCCCTTGCTGTTTGTGGTTTATATAGATGATTTAGACATGAATTTAGGAGGCTTGATCAGTAAGTTTGTGGATGATAGGAAAATTGTGGGATGGTAAATAGTGAGGAGGATAGCTTTAGATTACAGGATGTTGCGGGCTGGTAAGATGGGAAGATTAGTGTCAAATAGAATTGAATACGGATAAGCACGAGGTGATGCACTTGGGCAGGACAAACGAGGCAAGGGAATATACATGATAAACAGCAGGACCCTGCGAAGCACTGAGGATCAGAGGGACCTTGATGTGCATGTACAATGATCCCTTCAGGTAGCAGGGCAAGTGGATACCGTTGTTAAGAAGGCCCTTATTAGCCAAGGCAGAGTTTATTTAAGAGCAGTGATGTTATGCTGGAACTGTATAAAACATTGGTTAGGTCACAGCTAGAATATTGTGTGCAATTCTGGAATCCACATTATAGGAGGGATGTGATAGCATGTGAAAGGTGCAGAGGAGATTTACCAGGATGTTGCCTGGGCTGGAGAGTTTTAGCTATGAAGAGAGATTGGATAGATTTGGGTTGTTTTCCTTGCAGCAGAGGAACTGAAAAGGTACATGATTGAGATGTATATAATTATGAGGAGCATAGATAGAGTAGACAGGAAGAAACTTTTCCCCTCGCTGGAGCGATCAATGACGAGGGGGAATTGGCTTAAGATAAGGGGCAGGAGGTTTAGAAGGGATGTGAGCAAACATTTTTCACCCAGAGGGTGGTGGGAATCTGAAACTCGCTGCCTAAAAGGGAGGTGGAGTCAGAGATGTGAGGCATCGCAGAAACTAAAAAGTCACACATAATAAAATGGAGAAAAACAAGCTTTCCTTAAATGGTTCATATCCTATTCTCAAAGTTGGTACTTTGTATATATTAAGCTCATGATTCATGCAAATAGTACTTTACAATTTTCTGCACATTGTTATACAGACTTCCTGTATATTGCGATGGGGTTGTCCTGACTTCCGTATGTAACTCAGACTGTACGTCTAGTGATGTAATGGGATTATAGGTAGACACTGTGTTGTATAGCAAGGGAAATGATATACTGGAGAATCATAGCATAGCCTTACATTTTTTACTGGTTCCAGTAGTGGATTTCCACGTAAGTGGAAATACATGAAGGTGGCAAAGTGCAATGCAAGCTCAGATAACGATATTTATGTTTTTAAAGTAAACAATGCCAAAGACCTGTTGATTATTTCACAACTAATTAATTTGTGGTATGTGGAAAATGAAAAGATGGGGAATATTAATTTTCTTTCAGAACACAAATGCTTTTGGCTTGTTTAAGGCATTCTTATTTTCCCCATTCTTTAAATGTGATACTTTCATACGGAAACCTGACAAAACTTATTTATAATATTTTAAAGCGCTAAAGCAAATTTAGAACCAGTGAAGCTAGATATGCTCAGAAATCAGTAAAATTAGGACAATTAAAGTGATATGTTAAACTAGACTGTTTGTTGAAGTCCATAATTGACTGTCAGTGATTAGAAAAGAGAGTTATGTGAGTGGGCGATTGGAAACGAGAGTCACCATTCTTGTCAACTATAGAATAAAAATGTGACATTGTAGTTGATGTGTTGGGTAAGCTGGGTCTGCGAGGACTGCGTTTACTGCAATAGTGAGAGAGACACGGTTCCAACACTTGAAGAAATGCAACTCGATTTTATTGAACTCTTAACTATCATACATGCTTTAACTGTGGGTTGACACTATGCTGACTTGACTGGAGACCTGAGGCTAACCTGACCAGACTATCTTACTACCACATGGTGTATGCTCTAGTTGCTGCTCACGAGCTCTGACTGTCTCAGAGGCTGGATCCCAAGAGAGCGGGAAAACTAGTGCCCTCTGGCTTTATAGTGGTCGTGTCCTGTCTGGTGATTGGCTGCTGTGTTCTGTGTGTTCACTGGTGATCCTGTGTGTCAATCACTGCCTGTCTGCATTCCATCATATACCTGTGTGTATATTATGACATCTCCCCTCCTTTTTTTTTACTTTAACAAAAATGTGTGTAGGTCAATAAATAGTGAGTGTGTGTGTACCGGAGCCTGACTACAAAGTATGTTAACGTATTTACATGGGAAGGTGTCTAGTGCAGATGGAGGGCAGATAACAAATTAAGAAGAAACAATATGTACGGATTTGTAAACGGATCACAAGGTAATGCAACATTCAATCTCTGGTGGGCGACAAATTCTGGTTGACCGAACGAGCATTTGGCTCTATTGAATCAGAGGCCATGCTCGTGGATCCTGTGGAACACTTGCTTGAGGCGATCGATGTGCTCCTGAGTAGTTGTGGACCAGACAATGATATAATTGACGTACACTCGCACCCCCATCATTTGCTCCATTATGCGGTGGAACACCTCCGAGGCGGAGATGATGCCAAAGGGCATTCGGTTGTAACAGTAGCGACCGAACGGGGTGTTAAATGTGCACAGCTTTCGGCTGGACGCGTCCAGCTGTATTTGCCAAAACCCCTTGGAGGCATCCAGCTTCGTGAAAAACTTGGCGTGAGCCATTCGCTGGTTAGCTCTTCTCGTTCAGGTATAGGGTAGTGTTCCTTCATGATGTTACAGTTCAAATCTTTGGGGTCGATACAAATGCAAAGTTCCCCTGACGGTTTTTTGACACAAACCATGGAGGTAACCCAGTCCGTGGGTTCCGTGACCGTAGAAATGACGCCCTGGTCCTGAAGGTCTTGCAGCTGCTGTTTGAGGCGGTCCTTAAGTGGTGCCGGCACCCGACGCGGTGCATGAACCACAGGTGTGGCATTCGGCTTCAGCAGTATCTTGTATCGATAAGGGAGTGTGCCCATACCTTCGAAGACGCTGTGGTATTGTGCTATGATGCCATCTAGTTGGGCTTGAAAGTTGACATCTGGCGAGGCCGTTGCCTCTACGGACAACATGGTGTGAACCCGCTGCACAAGATTCAGGAGTTTGCAGGCCTGAGAACCGAGCAGGGAAGCTCTGTTGGTTCCTACAATTACAAAACGCAGGGTCGCTTTTGAAGAACGATGGGACACCGCAAGCTGGCATGAGCCACTGGCAGCAATGGCATTGCCATTGTAGTCAAGGAGCTGGCAGGACGGTGGAAGAATGCTTGGCTTGACGCGGATGGTGTCAAGGTCAGACTTTGAAATGAGGCTCGCTGAAGCGCTGGTGTCCAGCCTGAAGTGTATGTGAGCCTTGTTGACCGTAAGGGTCACCACTCATCATCCGGATCAATGCTCATCACTGGGAGTTGTTTCACCACCTTTGCTGAAGGCAGCGTATGCTTGGTGATGATGCCCACCCGGAATGGGGATGTGAGGCCCTCGGTGTCGGGATCTGGAGGCATGTCGGAGTCTGCAACCGGTTGCTGTACTGACCGGACGTTCCTGCGCTGAGGCTGGGATCGCTGTGTATTGGGCAGTTGACCAGATCTGCACAGGGCTACGTAGTGGCCAAGCTTGCCACACTGGAGACAGCATTGAGATTTCGCGGGACATTGCCACTTTAAATGGGCGGAGCCATAGTTGCAAATCATAGCGGCAATGCCAGGACGCTCCATGCGCCACCGCGCATGCGCAGTGCGGTCGAACGATGTGCGCAGTTTGGTCATCGGCCTCGCCGTCCCCTTGGTCGTGGCGCGATTGCGCAGGAGCCCGGGAACAGCGCTCAAAATGGTCGCCCTCATCCAGACTCAGGCCCTAGAGCTGTTTGACGGCCTGCACCCGCTCCGCATCGTGGGGACCTTGCCGCACCGTCTCTGCCACCTTGATATGGGAGTACCGGTTGTTAGTGTGCTTGTGGAGGACCGCAGGTTTCGATGACGATGGTAAGGGTGAGCTGCTTAACTTTAAGGAGCTGCTGGCGAAAGGAATCGGAGTGGACCCCGAAAACGATCTGGTCGCGGATGATGGAATTGGAAGTGGAGCCGTAGTTGCAGGACTTCGCGAGGATGTGGAGATGGGTTAGAAAGGACTGAAAAGGTTCATCCTTACCCTGAAGCCTCTGCTGGAACACATAGCATTCAAAGCTCTCATTGACTTTGATGTCACAGTGGCTGTCAAACTTCAGCAGGACTGTTTTAAACTTTGTCTTGTCCTCACCTTCAGCAAAGGTGAGGGAGTTAAAGATGTGGATAGCGTGGTCCCATATCGCTGGAACTTCTGCTTGAAAATCTTCCAATTAGCACCGAGGTTGCTGGCGATGCGGAGCTGCGGGGGAGGACGGACGCTGTCCATGTTACCCGATGGCTGATCGCTGGTCAAAGGCAGACTATCTCAAGGTAGGTGCGTCAAACTTGAGCATGACTCACTGGTACCTGTGGTGGGTAAGCTGGGTCTGCAAGGACTGCGTTTATTGCAGTAGTGAGAGAGACAGGCTTCCAACACTTGAAGAAATGCAACTCGATTTTTTTGAACTCTTAACTATCATACATACTTTCATTGGGTTGACACTATGCTGACTTGACTGGAGACCTGAGGCTAACCTGACCAGACTATCTTACTATCACATGGTGTATGTTCTAGTTGCTGCTCACGAGCTCTGACTGTCTCAGAAGCTGGATCCCGAGAGAGCGGGAAAACTAGTGCCCTCTGGCTTTATAGGGGTCATGTCCTGTCTGGTGATTAGATGCTGTGTTCTGTGTGGTCACTGGTCATCCTGTGTGTCAATCACTGCCTGTCTGTGCACCATCATATACCTGTGTGTATATTATGACAGTTGTAATGTTTTTTATTTCATTACCTCAAATCATGCAACAACTGCTCTTTTAAGATAACTGAAGTTGACCATGCGTTTCACAATTATCTATGGCCTGGATTATCCGCCACTCGCTACTGGTAGTTGGGGCCCAATGCAGCGGAGAATCGAGATCGGCGACCGGCGTAGGCAGGAGCCGATCCGAACGCCATGCTCTCACCCCACTCTGGTGGCGGATTCAAGGTACCCGCCCGTGCGCCAGCGGGAAGCTGTCAATTAATGCAAATGGGTCTTTCTGAATGATTGGCTTGCAGCTAATGGACCTGAGGGGTTTAAACACAGGGTGACAGTTTTTGGGAGGCTGGGTCCACTCCCTGTTGTACGGCACGGCCACCACAGGCCGCCGCCGTGCTCGTGTGGACACGGATCCAGCAATTCTGCGTCCGTATCGGCAGGTAAAGCCGGGGGCTTTACGTGGAGCGGCTGCTAGCCCCACACCTGGCGGAGCATTGGTGCGGGGGCGGACTCGACCTTTTGGTTGTAAGACCAGACAGATCCTGTGGAAATAGCCGCAGGATCGGAGAATCCAGCCCTATCCCAAACTGAGAATTTTGCTGTATGTTTCTCTAATTTCACTTTGTGGCTGATGAAAATGTTTGAGGATTGAAAATAAGGGTGGAATTCTCCGTGGCCTGCCATCTGTAGTGGGGTTCTTGATGTGGCGGAGAATCGGGCATCAGGGGTAAAAATGGGATTGGCGCACAGTGCCGATCCCTATGCAGTGCTCCGGCCGCCAGCTGGCAACAGAATCGTGTTTCATGCCAGCACACAAGGGGGAGGATGCAAATGGATGCAAAAGGGTCATAATGAGAGAGTTAAGTACTGTTAATTCCCAGCTCAGCACTTCAAAATCACTCAAGCATGAAGGGGACTGTGACTGAAATATACTCAACTCTCTTAAGTTGTTGATGTTTGTAAAATTGTGGTTTCAGCACTTCAGAGTTACTCATCCATGAAAGGAGATGAATGAAGCAAGGCTCACAGCTGCGTTTATGGAAGCTGTCAATCACAGCCCACTAAGAGAAATGAATGAATGGCTTGCAGCAAAAGGATTTGAGAGGTTTTAACACTGGTCACCACTTGTCTCGTTCCAGGAATGGACACATGACGCTTGATTCTCCGTCGGCTGCCTTCGAAATCGGAAAAGGTGATTGGGCAGAGAATCAGTCATAAGACCAAACTTGAGGCTAGCACCGGGTGCCTGCCAGAATGCCATGCTCCAGTACCTCGACAGCGGCCTCAATATCTTCTACTCCACATGTACAGTAAATGCCGTCCGCATATCATTACCGGGCCTGACCTGGTATTCTCTGGGGCCTCCGCGATGCTCCACCTCTGCCGGGAAGAATTCCCGGTGGCGAATTTCACTTGTGGTTTCAAAAATCAGGAAACAGGCGCGGCAGCCAATGTGTGTGTGTGTGAGAGAGAGAGAGAGAGAGAGGCAGGACATGCAGAGACACGACCATGGGATGTCAAACCTGGCATTGTCAGGGCTGGTTGGGAGGTGGAGGGGACATCTACCAGGCCCAGTGGGGGACAGCGGGGGGGGATCAGGGAATGGGCCTTGGGGTCGGAGTAACCCCCCCTCCCCCCATGGGACAGGGGCTCCCAGGAATGGACCGCCGTACCACAGCCATCTGGCGACGCACCCCACTAACCGCCCTCCGTGGGCCATGGTTGTGCAGAGTGAAACTGACCATATTGGTGGCCCCAACCCACCATCACCGTGCTCCACCCCTCACCCTCCACCCCAGCAACCCCACACACCCCAGCCCCCACCCTCCACCCCACCATCCTCACATTCCATCCTCCACCCGACCAACTCTTCCCCCCTCCCCCACCCACAAAAGGCCCCCATCCGCTGGCGGGGAGCATGTGGCCCACCCAGGGGCAACACCCACAGTAGCCCCTGCCGGAATGCACCAAATGGGGGTGCCGCGGAGCATACCACTGGCATGGGTAGAATTGCCCAACGGTATTCCCGGCAGCAGGGATGGGCACCATAGGCCCCCATGGTGCTGGGCACCAACATGGACAGGGGTGCAGAGTGCCAGGTGGAACGGCCAGATGTGGATGGGGGGATGGAGACATGGGCAGACATGTGGGGCAGGGTCTGCAGTGCAAACCAGGGCCACCATGTAGCCCGTTGGACCTGGTTCAGCACGGGGATACACACCATGCTAACATGTTTGACCTTCACCCCATACAGACAATGGACTTCTGAATCTAACCGGGAATGGTGATCTTCATTCTAGTCGCCGCCACCCTGGGGGATGCACAGAGGCTGTGAGAGCTGGAGCTGCTCAGAGAGGACCCTGCAGCAGTGGAGCCTGCCCCAGAGAAAAAGGAACGAGCCGGTGAGGATGGGGAGTTGGGCACCCAATGGCCCGAGGAGGAGGTGGGAAGGAAGCACCGCAAGAGGTCTCATGTGTACCGGCTGTCTTGTTATGCTCTTGGCGTAGCATAAGCGGCTTCCTTGATGTTCACTCTGACAAAGGAAGGTTCAGACGTGGAGATAACTTCAACACGTTTATTAAACTATTTACAATTCACCTACTCGGATTCGCCTCCACTGTTAATCCTTCTATAGCTACTCAGACTGACAAACCAGTCTGCTACAATCCACGTGGTGGGTGTGATATTGAATCAACCCTGTCTCACTGAGTATCTCCACTGGAAAGAGGAAGATCATGTGTGCTGTGTCCTTTATATATGGGTTGGTGTAATGCCCCCTGTGGTAGTGTCACCTCTGTGTGTATTGTGAATGCCCATTGGTCGTGTCCTATCTTACTGACCTATTGGTTGAGTATCTGTCATGTCTCTGGTGCTCCCTCTAGTGTCTAGCTAGCCTAGATGTATTTACATAATCCCTTGTGTATTTACAGTGATGCATATCACCACACCGGCAGAGACTGCCATTCGAGGACCTACTGAACAGGGCATGTCCTCGAAGACACCAGCTGAGCAGGGGGACAGGTTACATATCTGACAGATTCTGATGCACCTGGCACCGTGGGGTTATGGGGGAGGACACCTGCTCCCATTGGTCGTCAAACTGACAGTTGCTCTGAACCTTTACGTCATGGTGTCCTTCCAGGCCCCGAGTGGGGTCCTGTCCAGAATCTCACAGACCTCGTTGAACAGGTGCATCTGCGCCGTCATGGAGGCCCTATATGTCCAGTCGGCACAATATATAAAATCCAACATGCACCGAGCCCACTAGGATGCCCGGGAGTGAGGTTCGCCGCCATTGCCAAGATGCCCCGTGCTAAGGGGGTGATTTACGGAATGTATGTCACCCAATGGGCACCGCCGCATGACAGGCCGGTCTTCACAAACCACTTGGGTTCCACTCGAAGAACGTGCAGCTGGTGTGTGACCATGAGATGCACCTCATACATGTCTGTGCCCGATATCCAGGGAGTATGCATGACTTGGAGCTGCTCAGAGAGGACCCTGCAGCAGTAGAACCTGCCTCAGAGAAACAGGAGCCAGCCGATGAGGATGGGGAGCTGACCGCCCAATGGGTCAAGGAGGAGGTGGGAAGGAGGCACCGCATCCTGGCACACTCGACGTTCCTGACCTCTTCGAGGCATACCCCCGGCTGAGGGATTGGCTCCTGGGCAACAGGAGTTATCCACTGTGGTTGTGGCTGATGATGCCTAACCGGAGTCCACAGACCAATGCAGAGACCCGCTATAAAGACACCCATGCAGCGACCAGGGTGAGATAGAGTGGTGCTTCGGCATCCTGAAGATGCAGCTCAGGTGCCTGGACTGCCCTGGAGGGGTCTCCAGTGTGGCTCTCGGATAATCTCTCACTTCGTGGTGGCCTGCTGCGCATGCACAACATTGCACAACAGAGGGGCAACGTGCTGAAGGAGGAGAGTGAACACCAAGCCTTGTCCGATGAGGAGGATGCAGAAGAAGGTAAGGATGGGCAGGACATGGGCCTGGGCAGGCATAGGAGGCCACACAACGTGTGCACCAGAGCCAATGCGCACAGGATGCTCTCGTCGCCTCCAGATTCAGCAGCTAAGACGCCTAGCACGGGCATTCCATCCCTTTCCCCCCTGCCACGCCTCCCCCCCCCCCCCCCCCCACCTTGCAACCCCCTCCGTGATCCCTACCAGCCTCACTATGGAGTGTGAGGCCTGGATTGGCAGTAACAGCGGGTCTCGTCCATGGGATGGAGGGTGATGACAATCCTCTCTGCGATGAGCTCTGGTGCTCCGCATCATTTGACAACGTCTGACTCCTCCCTACATTCGAGCTGGCCATTCCATCACACGGTCCCATGGTGGGGGTGGGATACAGGAATGGCACCCCGCCTCCTGCACCCCCCCCCCACTGTCTGTATTCAGCCCAGCCCATCGCTCATACCCTTCTGACAGAGCACCGAGGCAGGCTGAAATGTTGTGAACAGGTGTTTATTGTGAAACAGCTTAGTTCCTTAGCCCCTATCGGGGTACTGTGTGCGACACCCGTGCAAACTTAATTGCTGTCTAGCTTTTGGCCTTAAGGACCCAAACGCTATGCCTACATGGATGCCCAGCCGGTACAGTGGAGACGGCCTGTTGCAGTTTCCGCCCTGTGACCTGGGTCCTCTTTAGTGGTTGTCTTCTGTGGCGGCTGCTGCTCGGGTATCCCAGGTGGCGTGGTGCTGGCCTGTTTTGTCGGCTGCCCAGCAGATGCACCAGGGAGAGGAGTGGGGAGTTCGACACGCTGTGGTGTTCCAGCACCTTCCCTGCGGGAGTCACCATCACGGGCACCAGTAACTCCTCTTCCCTCGGGCTGCCTGATGGCCTTCGGGCTATTCCTTGGGACGGGGTCCTGGAGGCCCGCTCCCGTCTCAACAGAGTCTCGATGCTCGCGACCATAGAGCACAGGGAGTGGTATACCTCCGTCTGGGACTGCGCCACATCACCCAATGACTGTGCCACCATCCTTTGGGTCTGTGCCTCATCAGCTGGTGAGTGCTCCACCTCCCTCTGTGTCAGTGCCATATCACTCAGTGATTGTGCCACTTCCCTCTGGGAGTGGGTCAGGTCTGCCAGCACCTAGGCAATGCTGCCGATGCCCTCAGCCATGACCCGCTGTGACTGGACCACACTCTGAAGAGCCGTTGCAATGTCCATGTGGCCTTGGTACATGGCTGCCAGTGACAGGGCGGTCCTGTTCTGTGCCTTGTGCACTACCTGCCGATTCCTTCGCCCCCAAGGCCTTCATCACGGCAGCCACCCATGCGGTGTTGACCTGGGTGGTATCCATGGTCAGCACTGCCTCCTACCTCCTGTCCCTGCAGGCGGTTGGACTCCTCCAACTGCACCTGCAGGCGCTGGACTGTTGCTGACAGCCCCTCATGTAGTCCCTGGCTCTGTCTGCATCTACATTTCAATGGAACTGCCCTTTCCAGAAGCATGAGACCTGTCTGGATGGCAGCCAGTCCCTGGAGTCAGGTCGCCCTCCAACCATACACCCCCTTGGGGGTTCCTACCTCTGCCTGCCCTGTAGAGTGGCAGGTAGTAATCACGGAGGGGTTGCCGTTGGAGGGGGGAGGGGTTGTAGGGGTGGGATGCGGTGTCCATGCCGCTGGCCAATCACCCCTCCCAGTTGGTGAACCTGGAGGTGATAAGAGCGTCCTGTGCGCGTTGGCCCTGGCACACATGTCATGCGGCGTCCCGTGCCTGCCCGGGCCCAATGTCCTGTCCATCCTCACCCTACATCTCAATCTTCCTCGTCGAACGTGTTCATTCTCCTCCTCCTCCAGCACGTTGCCCCTCTGCTTTGCGATGTTGTGGAGGATACAGCTTGCCGCCACGAAGCAGACGACCCCCCCAGGGTAATACTGGAGGGACCCTCGAGCGGTCCAGGCACTTGAACCACATCTTCATGATGCCGATGCATGATTTCCCTGTTTGCTGTGAGGGTGTTGTTATAGCAGGTCTCTGCGTCGGTCTGTGGCCCCCAAATAGGTGTCATCAGCCATGACCGCAGCGGATAACCCCTGTCACAAAGGAGCCTTCCCCCAGCTGGGGTGCGCTTCAAAGAGACTGAGAATCGTGGTGTGTGCCAGGATGAAGACGTCGTGCGCACTGCCCGGGTATCGGGCACGACGTGCATGATGCACATCCGATGGCCACATGTAAGCTGCACGCTCATCTAGTGGAACCCCTTTCGGTTTGCGTAGAGCAGCTATAGGGCAACATGCATCCCGTCGATCACACCCTGGACCCGGAGTATCTCAGTGATGGCGCCGACCCCACTGGCCAGGCATCCTGGTGGGCTTGGTCCACATTGAAATGGATGCTTAATGACGACTGGGCATATAGGTTCTCCGTGATTGCGCAGATGCCCCTGTGCACCGAGCTCTGTGAGATTCCGGACATGATCCCTCTCGGTGCCTGGAAGAACCCCATGGCATAAAGGTTCAGGACGACCGTCATCTTGATGACCACTGGGTGTTGGTGACCCCCCCCCCCACCCCGCCCCGCATACCCCCGCGATGCCAGATGCACCATAATCTGGCAGATATGTTGTACTGTCCCCGTCGACAGTATCACTGTCCAGCATGTCCTCGAATGACTGGTGCTGCAGGTACACATGAGGCCCAATGCGGCACCTCCTTTGCACTGCCTCCTCCTCTTCCTCAGGTTGTTGGGAGTCCAGCTCTCCATCCTCTGCAGCTGCCGCCTGTTCTTCTGGGGGATGCTTCACTGCTGCATGCTCTGCTGTTGCAGCTTCCTCCTCCTCGAGCAGCTCCAGTTCGTACAGCCTCAGGACACTCCCCAGGGCTGCAACGTCTAGGAGGAAGGCCTGCATTGCTGGTTGAATTAATTGGCTGCGGGGGTGAAAGGCTGACATGTTAGTATGATGTGTACCCCCGTGCCCAACCAGGTCCAACGGGCTACATGGTGGCTCTGGTTGGCACTGCGGACTTTGTCGCCACATGTCCCCCTCCCTCTTCCTCTCTGTACAGGGCTATAGTCATAGGGGATTCAATCGTAAGGGGGATAGACAGGCGTTTCTGTGGTCGAAAATGAGACTCCCGAATGGTATGTTGTCTCCCGGGTGCACGGGTCAGGGATGTCTTAGATCGGCTGCAGGACATACTAAAGGGGGAGGGTGAACAGCCAGTTGTTGTGATGCATATAAGCACCAACAATAGAGGTAAAAAACGGGATGAGGTCCTACAATCAGAATTTAGGGAGTTAGGAGATAAGTTAAAAAGTAGGACCTCAAAGGTAGTAATCTCAGGATTGCTACCAGTGCCACGAGACAATCAGAGTAGAAATTCAAGAATAGTCAGAATGAATACGTGGCTTGAGAGATGGTGCAGGAGGGAGGGGTTCAGATTTTTGGGACATTGGAACTGGTTCTGGGGGCAGTGGGACCTTTAAAAATCAGATGGTCTACACCTGGGCAGGACTGGAACCAATGTCCTAGGGGGTGCTTTTGCTAACACTGTTGGGGAGGTTTTAAACTAATGGGGCAGGGGCATGGGAACCAGATTAGGAAGTTAGAGGTCAGTAAAGAGGCAGCAGCTAAAGCCGGTAAGGTACTAGATAATAAACTCAATGTGACTAAGGGGAAGAGTAGACAGGGAAGAGATGATGAATGCAAAGGGACAGGTGGTCTGAGGGGCATTTGTTTTACTGCGAGAAGTGTAGCACGTACGGCAGATGAACTTAGGGCTTGGATCAGTACCTGGGAATATGATGTTATTGGTATTACTGAGACTTGGTTGAGGGAAGGGCAAGACTGGCAACTAAATATCCCAGGGTATAGATGCTTCAGGAGGGATCGAGAGGGAGGTAAAAGGGGTGGAAGAGTTGCATCACTAGTCAGAGATGATATCACAGCTGTGATTAAGGAGGGCATGATGGAGCATTCGTGCACTGAGGCAATATGGGTAGAGCTAAGAAATAGGAAGGGTGCAGTAACATTGTTGGGACTTTACTACAGGCCTCCCAAAAGCGAACGTGAAGTAGAGGTACAAATATGTAGACAGATTATAGAAAAATGTAGGAGCAATAGGGTGGTCGTGATGGGAGATTTTAACTTCCCCAACATTGAATGTAGTGTTGGAGGCGTAGATGGAGCAGTTTGTAAGGAGCATCCAGGAGTTTTTTAGAGCAGTATGTAAATAGTCCAACTCGGGAAGGGGCCATACTGGACCTGGTATTGGTGAATGATCCCGGCCAGGTGGTTGAAGTTTCAGTCAGTGATTACTTTGGGAATAGCGATCACAATTCCGTAAGTTTTAGAATACTCATGGACAAAGACGAGAGTGGTCCTAAAGGAAGAGTGCTAAATTGGGGAAAGGCCAAGTATAACAAAATTCGGCAGAAGCTAGGGAATGTGGATTGGGAGCAGTTGTTTGAGGGTAAATCCACATTTGAAATGTGGGAGTCGTTTAAGGAAAGGTTGATTAGAGTGCAGGACAGACATGTCCCTGTGAAAATGAGGGATAGAAATGGCAAGATTAGGGAACCATGGATGACGGGTGGAATTGTGAGACTAGCTAAGATGAAAAAGGAAGATTACATAAGATCGAGGCGACTTAAAACTGATGAAGCTTTGGAGGAATATCGGGAAAGTAGGACAAATCTCAAACGTGCAATAAAGAGGGCTAAAAGGGGTCATGAAATATCTTTGGCTAACAGGGTTAAGTAAAATCCCAAAGCCTTTTATTCGTATATAAGGAGCAAGAGGGTAACTAGGGAAAGGATTGGCCCACTCAGACAAAAGAGGGAATTTATGCGTGGAGTCAGAGGAAATGGGTGAGATTCTTAATGATTCACAAAGGAGAGGGACATGACGGATGTTGAGGCTAGGGATGGATGTTTAAGTACTCTATAAATCCCGAGATTTATCCCAGGTTACTGAGGGAAGCGAGGGACGAAATAGCTGGGGCCTTAATAGATATCTTTGCAGCATCATTGAGCACGGGTGAGGTCCCACAGGACTGGAGAATTGCTAATGTTGTCCCTTTATTTCAGAAGGGTAGCCGGGATAATCCAGGGAACTATAGACCTGTGAGCTTGACGTCAGTGGTAGGCAAACTGTTGGAGAAGATACTGAGGGATAGGATCTATTTACATTTGGAAGAAAATAGACTTATCAGTGATACGCAGCATGGTTTTGTGCAGGGAAGGTCATGTCTTACAAACCTAATGGAATTCTTTGAGGAAGTGACAAAGGTAATTGATGAGGGAAAGGCTGTAGATGTCATATACATGGACTTCAGTAAGGCATTTGATAAAGTTTCCCATGGCAGGTTGATGGAAAAAGTGAAGTCGTATGGGGTTCACGGTATACTAGCTAGATGGATAAAGAACTGGCTGGGCAACAGGAGACAGAGAGTAGTGGTGGAAGGGAGTGTCTCAAAATGGAGAAAGGTGACTAGTGGTGTTCCACAGGGATCCGTGCTCGGACCACTGTTGTTTGTGATTTAACATAAATGATCTGGACGAAGGTATAGATGGTCTGATTAGTAGGTTTGCAGATGATACTAAGATTGGTGGAGTTGCAGATAGCGAGGAGGTCAGCAAAATATAGATAGATTGGAGAGTTGGGCAGAGAAATGGCAGATGGAGTTCAATCCAGGCAAATGCGAGATGATGCATTTTGGAAGATCTAATTCAAGAGCGGACTATATGGTCAATGGAAGAGTCCTGGTGAAAATTGATGTACAGAGAGATCTGGGAGTTCAGGTCCATGGTACCCTGAAGGTGGCAACGCAGGTCGATAGAGTGGTCAAGAAGGCATACAGCATGCTTGCCTTCATTGGACGGGGTATTGAGTACAAGAGTCGGCAGGTTATGTTACAATTGTATAGGACTTTGGTTAGGCCACATTTGGAATACTGCGTGCAGTTCTGGTTGCCACATTACCAGAAGGATGTGGATGCTTTAGAGAGGGTGCAGAGGAGGTTCACCAGGATGTTGCCTGGTATGGAGGGTGCTAGCTATGAAGAAAGTTTGAGTAGATTAGGATTGTTTTTGTTGGAAAGACGGAGGTTGAGGGGGGACCTGATTGAGGTCTACAACATTATGAGAGGTATGGACAGGGTGGATAGCAACAAGCTTTTTCCAAAAGTGGGGGTGTCAATTACAAGGGGTCATGATTTCAAGGTGAGAGGGGGAAAGTTTAAGGGAGATGTGCGTGGAACGTTTTTTACGCAGAGGGTGGTGGGTGCCTGGAGCACTTTGCCAGCGGAGGTGGTAGAGGCGGGCACAATAGCATCATTTAAGATGCATCTGGACAGATATATGAACGGGCGGGGAACAGAGGGATGTAGATCCTTGGAAAATAGACGACAGGTTTAGATAAAGGATCTGGATCGGCGCAGGCTTGGAGGGCCTAAGGGCCTGTTCCTGTGCTGTAATTTTTTTTGTTCTTTGTACCCCAGTCCCCGTCGGTGCCCATTACCATAGGTGCCTCTGGCCCTAGCACCCACACCAACTGCCGGGGTACTGTCAGCTGGCATCGCCTTTGCCAGCAGTACGCTCTAAAGCCCCTCTGTAGGGACTACTGTGGGAGTTGCCCTTGGGTGGTACCGCGTAAAGCCAAGCCAGTGGATGCCAGCCAGTTGCGTGGGCAGCTCGTGGGGGGTGGTATGGTGGAGAGTTGGGTTTGCGGGTGGGGGGTGGAATGCGGGGGTGGTGGGAGTGGGGCACCCGTACGGCCAGTGTCACTCTGCAGAACCAGAGGCCAAGGTGTATGGTTAGTGCGATGCGCAGCAAGATGGCTGCCTTGCAGGCTGCGGCAATGCCGGTTTGTACCTGGGCACCGTCCCAGTCCTGTTGGGGGTCACCCCAACTCCACAGCCCTTCATCATGTCGCCCCACTTCCCCCAGCCCTTGCAGGATTCCCCTCCCCTGCAGCCATCCCGGCCAGTGTCCAGGCCAGCAGTCTATGGTCGCGCCTTTCCGTGTCCTACTTCCTCTCTCCCCCTCATCAGCCACGGCGCTTTTTTCATAAAGTTTACAAGCATAAGTGAACCTCGCTGTCAGGAATTAGCCCCCGTCCCACCATGGAGGGATTGGTGAGGAGGAAAAAGTTGTAGGAGCAATTTGACAGGCTGACAACGGGGAGGGCAGTAGGGCAAATGCGTAGGGCAAGAGGGGTGCAATACGAGTATGGGGAGAAGGTGTGCCTCATGCTGGCGCACCAGCTGCGGAGGCAGGCTGTTTCCAGGGAAATATTGAAGATCTGGACTGGGGCTGGGGATGTGGTGTCAGAGCCAGGGAAGATAAATGAGGCATTTAGAGTGTATTACCAGGAACTTTATGAGGCAGACCTAGGAGGAGAGGAGGGGGACATGGGGCAGTTTCTGGATGAGCTGGGATTTCACCAGGTGGTGGAAGCAAAGAGGCAGGCGTTGGAGGAGCCCCTGGGACTGAGGGAGTTGCTGGATAGTATCAGGGGTATGAAGTCGGGGAAGGCTCCTGGGCCGGATGTGTACCTAGCAGAATTTTATAAGGAATTTGGAGCGGACCTGGCATCACATCTGTTGGGGGCGTTTAATGAAGCACTGGAGAAGGGGGAGTTGCCAGAGACGTGAAGCAGGCAGTAATCACACTAATCCCAAAAAAAGGGACGGATCCGGTAGAATGTGGATCGTACGGACCCATATTACTATTGAACACGCATGTGAAAGTATTGGCTAAGTTGTTGGCGGGGAGGATGGAGGATTGTGTCCCGGGGGTGGTTGCAGAAGATCAAATGGGTTTCCTGAAGGGCAGGTAGCTCGCGAGTAATATAAGACAGCTGTTGAATGTGGTGATGAATCCATTGGGAGCTCTGGTACCGGAGGTGGTGGTGTGCATGGTCACGGAGAAAGCATTTGATCAGATGGAATGGCGGTACTTGTTCGAATTTTGGGATGGTTTGAGTTTGGGCCGAGATTTGTGGCATGGGTGCGGTTACTGTTTGTGGTGCCAAGAACGAGGTTGATGAAGAATAATATGAGCTCATGAAGCTTTGACTTACACAGGTGCCCGCTGTCGCTGCAGCTGTTTGCACTGGCCATAGAGCCATTGGCGATGGCTCTCAGGGGTCGGCAGAGTGGCGGGGGATAATGAGGGGACATCGGGTGTCGCTCTATGCCGATGACTTCTTGCTGTATTTTTCGGATCCGTTGGAGAGTATGGGAAGACTGATGGGCCTGTTGGGGAGGTTTGGAGGGTTCTCGGGATACAAGCTGAATGTAGGGAAAAGCGAGGTATTCCCGGTGAATGAGCTGGCACAGCGGGCTAATTTAGGGGGGTTGCCATTTACGGTAGCGAGGGAAAGGTTTAGGTATGTGGGGATTCAGGTAGCGAGGGAATGGACGGGGCTCCATAGGTGGAACTTAACAAAGCTGGTGGAGGAGGCCAGGGAAGATCTTAAGAGGTGGGATACACTGCACTTAACATTGGCGGGGAGGGTCCAAGTGGTGAAAATTAATCTTCTGCCGAGGTTGTTGTTTATCTTTCAGACTCTCCTGATCTTTATACCAAAGGTCTTTTTTCGGAAAGTGGACACAATCATCTCTGACTTTTTATGGGTGGGGAAGGTGTCGAGGGTGGGGAGAACCCTGCTACAGAGGCAGAGACAGCAGGAAGGGTTGGTGTTGCCAAACTTGCTTCGTTATTATTGGGCAGCGAATGTGGACAAGGTGCGGCGGTGGTGGGAAGGAGAAGGGGTAGAGTGGGTTAGGATGGAGGAGGAATCTTGTAAAGGGTCTAGTTTGAGGGCTATGGTGACGGCAGCATTGCCAATAGCTCCAAGTAGGTATTCAGAGAGCCCAGAGGTGCAGACCATGGTGAACATACGGAATCGGCTGATTTTAGGGTGGAAGGGATGTCGGTGCTAATGCCGCTGTGTGAGAATCGGTTTGAGCCGGGGGGGGGGGGGGGGGGGGGGGGGGGGGGGGGGGGGGGGGGATGGATAGTGTATACAGGGGGTGGAGGGAAGTGGGGCTGGTCAAGGTGAAGGATTTGTGTTTGAGAAAGGGTTCACCCGTCTGGTGGAGCTAAGCGAGAGGGTAGAGCTGCCGAGGGGTAGTGAGTTCAGGTATCTACAGGTTAGGGACTTTGCACAAAAGGTCTAGAAGTGGTTCCCTAGATTGCCGGGATACACCCTGCTGGAGGGACTGCTGCTTCCGGGTATGGAAGGGGAGGGAAGAATTGGGGATATATATAAGTGGCTGGGGAGTAGGAAGGCAAGCGGGTGATGAAGATCAAGGAAAAATGGGAAGCGGAGTTGGGAATGGAGATCAATTGGGGAGTATGGAGTGAGGCACTGCGAAGGGTAAATGGGACCTCGTCTTGTGCAAGGATGAGCCTGATACAGTTTAAGGTGGTGCACAGGGTGCATATGACCCGGGCGAGAATGAGTGGGTTCTTTCAGGGGGTAGCAAATGAGTGTGAAAAGTGTGGGCAGGGGCCAGCGAATCATGCAGACATGTTTTGGGGTTGTGAAAAATTGAGAAGATTCTGGGCGGGAATGTTCACGGTCTTAGCCAGGATAGTGGAGGAGGGAGTGGTCCCGGACCCTATTTGGGGTTTCAGAGAAGCCGGAGCTCATGCAGAGGAGAAAGGCCGATGTCTTGGCCCTCGCCTCTCTGATTGCACGGCGACGAATCTTTCTGGACTGGCGGTCAACATCGCTACCGGGGGTAGTAGCATGGTTGAGTGACCTGTACGACTTCCTGCGGTTAGAGAAGATAAAGTATGAGTTAAGGGGCTCAGCAAGGGAGTTTGAGAAAAGGTGGGGGATGTTTATGACCGTGTTTGAGGAGCTGTTTGTCGCTGCCGGGTTGGGGGGGGGGGGGGGGGGGGGAAGGAAAATCTGTACAACTGTGTAGTTGATTGTTGGGAAGAATGTTTCCCAGGGTGTTTATTTGCTGTAATCTACTTTGATACAAGTTTTAATAAAATTAGTTTAAAAACAAAAGAAATTAGCCCCGGTGGAGACAGTGAATCGCATTGGCCCTGGAGAATACTGGGTCAGGACCACTAATGATATGCCAACGGCATGTGGAGTGGAATGCATTAATGCCACTGTTGAGGCTCTGGAGAATTGCGATTTGGCGTGAAATCGGCGCCGCCATGATTTCGGCATCAAAACTGATTCTCCACCCAATTGCGTTTCCCCATTCCAGCGTCAGCTAACAGAGAATCCCGCCCCTGACGTTTCTGCCTACAACAGCAACAGATAACATTCGGATATCACCTTTAAAGTAGTAAAATGTCCCAAAGGGTGTCACAAGAATGCTATCAGACAAAATTTGACACTGAGACATGTAAAGAGATATTAGAAAATGTAACTAAAAAATTGACCGAAGCGATAGGATTTAATGAGCGACATGAAGGAAGAAAGAAAGATTTAAAGCGGTTTAATAATAATAATAATCACTTATTGTCACAAGTAGGCTTCAATGAAATTACTGTGAAAAGCCCCGACAAGGAGACACAGGAAAACCGTATTGATGGAGCATAAAGATCTGAGAGAATTTTAGGGCGAGGAGATTAGTGTGACCAGAGAAGGATTTGAACACAATAGGTTTTTCAAATACAATCCTTCCTTGATGTTTTGGGATGGATTCTCCATTTCTGAGACTAGGGGCTGCATTCTCCAATTTGAAGGCTAAGTGCTGACGCCAGCGTGGGAACAGTGGTGTTTTACGCCCAGAACATCAGCACAAATGCTGCACCAACCCTCCATCTGGTGGGGGGCTAGCAGACACGCAGTATAGGCCACGCATGCACACGGTGGCGGCCTGCAGCGGCTGCGCCGGCCGCGTGCTGAACCGGCCTGCCAAAATCTCCCCTCCGTTGACCAGGCTCAGGCACCGCTGAACCAGCCCCTACTAGTGCCCCAGCCCCCTCCAAAGGCCCCCTGCCCGCGGAATGGCTTCCATAATGACTCAGTCCGCAGCCGCCAAGCCGGGTTCACCTAAAAAAATAGGGTAAGTGTTCCATGTCGTCCGGAACTCGACCCATCGGGGGTGGAGCATCGGGGGGTGGGCATAAGGTGACATCCTGAGACCGTCCCGACGGCGTGCGCCGTTTTTGAAGGGGAGGAGCATTGCAAAAGCTGCGCCGCCCCCGATTTCGGCGCATACGGGGATTTTCCACTGATCACCACACGCAATTTTTCCCGCCCTAGGTGTTGACGTCACACAGTATTTGTGGAGTTCCACAACAGCAAAACTGGCGCTGCACCTGAACCGATTCAGCTATTTAATGGGCTAGGCTTGTGGAACACAATCGATATTCCAATTCGAAACTGTTCGGGTTTCTCCAGTTTCGTGACATACACACTGCACTCCCCACACACACCATCCCAACAAGGTGACAGCAAAGAGGGCAGCTCCATGCTTCACCAATGCCGATCTGGATACACTCCTGCACATGATGGAGAAGAGGCAGATGACCATGTACCCCGGCCCGGGAAGAAGGCTGCCAGCCGCCACCATTCGTTGTGCCTGGGCGGAGGTGGCAGAGATGGTCACCGCCGTTAACAACACTGTCTGGACCAGCCACTGGTGCCGGAAGAAACTGCACAACCTCCTCAGGGCAGCCAGGGTCAGTAGGCAACACTGTGCCCCTGGTACTAACCCACATCCCACACACCCGTAACCTGACACCCCCAACCAGGAGAGCAGCGGAACCCCCACCCTGCACCACATGCCGGCACCCATACCAGCCCACCCTCACCATCAGCCCCACACATACCCCTACACCACACTCCCTCCCACCCTCACCCTCACTACCCCCACACCCTACCCTCACCCCCACACTTGCCACCCCCTCACCACCCTCTCACCCCCACCACCACCCGGCCTGTGGTCTAATCAGGCGTCTTGTGTGTCTACTAGGACCTTCTGGAGGTTGGGCGGGGTCCACGTTCCATCACAGCTATCGCCAACACCCCTCGCCATCTCAGAGACACTCACCTCAGTTGGACACTTTAGTGAGGAGGCTCCTGGGACACTTATCTGGTGCGCACCAAAAAGCTGATCTGGTACAGCAGGTGGAGGTAGGAACATCCGAGTGGGTGGACGGAGGGAGGGCAGGCTGACCCCAGGAACTCGCTGCGCTCCAGATGGGTTTTGGACTTCAGGAACGGAAAGTCCAATCAATTGTGGAGTTGCGTTCGGAGAGCCAGGGACTACATGAGGGGTTGTCCAGTCCCCGCAGTGCCGTTGGAGGAGTCCAACTACATGCAGGAGCTGGAGGTGGTGCTGACTATGTGTGCCACCCAGGTCAACAGCGCACGGGTGGCGTCCGTAGTGGAGGCATTGGGGGCGACGGTTTGGGTTATGGATCAGCATGTCCAAGGCCTGGATTCTGTGAAGGCGCTGGCCAGAGCCCAGGACAGGGTTGCCACCTAACAGGTAACCATATGCCACCTGGAAATTGCAGCGGCGTTCCTGAGTGTGGCCCAGTCACAGCAGACCATGGCTGGGAACATTGGCAGCATTGCCCAGCCATTGGTCGAAGTGGTGCAGACACAGAGGGAGGTGGCCCAGTCCCACAGGGAGATGGTGCAGTCACTCGCTCATGTGACACAAACCCAAAAGGGGGTGGCACAGTATTTGGGTGATGTGGTGCAGTCCCAGACAGAGATGGTCCACTCCCTGTTTTCCATGGCCGCAAGCATGCGGACCCTGGTCGAGACGAAGGCGGGCCTCCAGGACTGGCAATGCCAGGTGGCAGGGGCGCCTCAGGGGATAGCTCCGCTCGCACCCCCGTCCCATGGAGTAGCCCGGGGGCCATCGGGCACCCCGAGGAAGGAGGAGGTGATGGGGCTGTGACTACCGCAGAGGAGGTGCCGGAACACTGCAGCAACAGGGACTCCACCCCTCCTGGCCCTAGCGCATCTGGTGGGCAGTGGGCAGAACAGAGCAGCAGCCGGGCCCAGCCAGTCCCGGTAGTCCCAGAAGACGGCCGCCAACGGGACCCAGGTTGCAGGGCAGAAATCGCAGCCGGCCTCCTCCACTCCTGCTGTACCGTCTGGGGGTCCACCAAGACACCCGTGAGGCCATAAAATTAGACACCAGCTAAGTTGGCACAGGTGCAGGGCACAGTTTAGTTATAGGGGCTAGGGCACAAATCTGTATATATTTTAACACATTAAACACCTGTTCACACTGTGACAATTTGTCTCGATGCTCTGTCAGATGGGTGTGAGGGGTGGGCTGGTCTGGGCTGGCCAGAGAGGGGGTGTGGGGGTTTGTGAAATGGGCGGACGTTGCAGGTAGGCTGGGTTCGAGCGTCCCCACCACCGTCACCCCAGGGATCTGATGGCATCGTGTGTTGGAATGACGAGCTCGCATGCAGGGATCATCCAGGTGAATGATGGAAAATGTTACTGTGTGTTGGAGTCAGACGTAGTCAAACAATGTGGAGCACCAGAGCTCATCGCAGAGCGAGTTGTCATCACCCTTCATCCGATGGACTAGACCCAGTGTTACTGCCAACCCAGGGCCCCCACCCAGTAGTGTGTCAGGTCTGTATCACTGAGGGGTTGCAGACAGGGTAGGTGGCCAGGAAGGGGAGTTGAGGGCGAGGTGTGGGAGTGGGATGCAGTGTTCATGCCCCTGGCCAGTCCCATTTCCCCCCCCCCCAACCCAGTCGGTGAACCTGGAGGCGATTAGAGCGCCCCGTGCGCGTTGACCCTGGCGCACACGTTGTGCCGCCTGCCGTGCCTGCCTGGGCCCCATGTCCTGCCCACCCTCGCCCTCATCTGCATCCTCATCGTCAGCCTAGGCCTGATGTTCATCCTCCTCCTCCAGCACGTCGTCCGTCTGCTGCACGATGTTGTGGAGGACACGGCAGGCTGCCAAGGTCGGACGTCTCTCTCAGCATCATACTGGAGGCCCCTCAAGAGCATTACAGACAACTGAACCACATCTTTAGGAGCCTGAAGCACCGCTCGATCATAGACCTGGCCGCTGCATGGATGTCATGTAGCGTGTTTCGGCTTTGGTCTGCGGCCTCCGGATAGGCGTCATCAGCCATGACCACAGTGGATAACCTCTGTCACCCAGAGCAAACCCCCCAGCTGGGGCGGGGGGGTGTCTCGAACATATCAGGATGAAGGCGTCGTGCACACTGCCTGGGTGTCAGGCCCAGGCGTGCATGATGCACGGCTGATGGTCACATATCAGCTGCCCGTTCATTGAGTGGAATCCCTTTTGATTTCTGTAGAGCGACCTGTCATCTGCAGGTGCATGCATCCTGTTGATCACCCCCAGGACCAGAGGCATATTAGTGATGACAGCGAACCTCACTGCTCGGGCATCCTGGTGGGCTTGGTCCACATTGAAGTCGATGTATTGAGCCGCCTGGGCATATAGGTCCTCTGTGACAGCGTGGATACACCTGCGCACTGAGCTCTGTGAGATCCCGGACATACCCCACTCGACATCTGGAAGGATCCTGTGGTGCAGAAGTTCTTTTTTTTTAGAAACTATTTTATTAAGGCATTCATAGTTTTAACACTTTTAAACAGAGGGATCCAACAGACACAAAAAATCCCCTTGCAATAACAGAGCCATCTCCCCCCCGCCCAAGCATAGACCCTAACTATCATGGCCCATGTAACTACTCCATCTCACAGTTCTCCCTTCATTGGTTTTACTACCCTTATTTGTCACTTCCATGCCTCCCCCTTCCCCCTCCCTCCGCTGACAAACTAATTTTCCTTGAAGAAGTCGATGAACGGCTGCCACCTCTGAGTGAACCTTTGTAACGAACCCCTTATGGCAAATTTGATTTTCTCCAACCTGGGAAACCTTGCCATGTCACTGACCCAAACCCCGGACTTTGGAGGCTCTGATTCCCTCCATCCCAGCAGAATCCGTCTCCGAGCCACCAGGGAGGCAAAGGCCAAAACGTCGGCCTCTGCCCTCCCCTGGGATCCCGGATCTTCCAACGCATCAAATATTGCCACATCTGGACTCCCAGGACCTCATACATGACATCTGCAAATCCCTGCCAAAATCCCCTCAACCTCGTACACTCCCAGAACATGTGTACATGATTTGCAGGACCCCCCCCCCCCAACATCGCCCAAACCTGTCTTTCACCTCCTCAAAGAACCTGCTTGTACGGGCCAGTCATGTGAGCCCTGTGGACCACCAAATTGGATCAGGCTAAGCTAGGCACATGATGGTGGGGTCCATGATGCACAGGGGAGGTGGGCCGCGCAGTCGGGTGCATAGGCCTGAACGTTGCGTGAGGCGACCATAAGTGAGAGCCCTAGTTTTTTGATCACCGTGAGGTTGAGCGTGGCCCCTTCTAAGAGGCGCTGGCAGATGTAGTCAGACCCTATGCCCGTAACAAATGCCTCTCTCATCAGCTGATTTGAGTGTTCAGTGGCCGAAATGGCCTGGCAGTCACAGTCTCTCACTGGGGCAAGCAGGGCATGCCAGTAATCTTCCACCGGCTCACCCGAATGTTTGCGCCGCGTGGAGAGGAGATGCCTGCCGTGGATTTTGTTAGTCCGCTGAGTGTAGATTTCCTTCAGTAGCGCCATGGCCTCTGCGTAGGTCGGCACGTCCTGGACGAGGGGAAAGACTTTGGAGCTCAGCCGCGTGTAAAGCATCTGGAGCTTCTGTGCTTCTGGGATTGTGTCTGGCGCAGACCCGATGTACGCTTCAAAACAGGCTGGCCAATGTTCAAAGTCCTTTTTGGCATTGTCTGCTTGAGAATGCAGCTGCAGGCGATCCGGCTTGATGCGGAGGTCCATCTCTGAAAAATCTCAGTGTAATAAATTGATGTATTGAGAGGGCGCTGTCGAGGAGGGAGGCACCATCGGGGGCTAGGGATGGCTGGAGTCATGCCTGTGCACCATTAATAAATGTTACACCTGAAACATGTGAAGCCTCTGCCATATTATTACACACTACAGATCAACCTACACTCCCCTTCCCCGATACCCCTTCCGCCTCCCCTAGCCCCTGCTCCCCTGTACTCTCAGCTACCAGATCTCCACCCCTCTCCCACGGCCGCCCAAGGAGGAGATAGATGGAAAGGGGAGACGGGGCGAGATGACGGACGAAGCCACATCCTATGAGAAGCGGGCAAGGTTAAGGGCCTTCTTAGTCCTCCAGGCATGCTCCCGTGGGTCCTCCCCGCTCTTCCAGCCCCTCATGGTCCAGCTCTCCTCGTCCTCCACCCTGGAGGTGGCCACATGTTCCTCCTCCTCCACCTCTGCTGCTGTGCCAGATTGTGGAGGAAACAGCAGACCACCACAAAGCGGACGGCGCTCTGGGGGTGTACTGCAGTGCATTGCCAGAGCGGTCGAAGCTTAGAAACAGCATTTTGAGCAGCCCAATGCACTGCTCAGTGACAGTCCGGGTGGCCACATGAGCCTTGTTACATTGGGACTCCACATCAGTCACCGGCCTCCATACTGGCATCATTAGCCAGGTTCTAAGCGGGTATCCCTTATCCCCCAAGTGTTATCTAGCCATCCTGGGATGCCGCTCGAAGATGCCAGGGATCGCTGACTGCCCCAGGCTGTCATGCACACTCCCGGGAAAGTATGCACACATATGCATGATCTTGAGGTGGTGGTTGCACACATGTTGGATGTTCAGGGAGTGGAACCCCTTTCTGTTGATGAAGGGGGCTCCTGGACAACCTGGCGCGTGCAAGGTGACATTTGTGACATCTATTACCCTCTAGACCTGGGGAATCCCGGCGATGGCAGAATATCCTACTGCCTGGTTGATGCACTATCAATTACGAGAAGATGAGAGTAGAATGTAATCGAGGCTTTATTACACTGAGATGTGTGGCCTCCTACAGCAGCTGACGAAATGGCTGCTGTACGGAGAGCACACATATTTATACTCCGCCTACTGGGTGGGGCCAGCAGGCAGGGATCTACCCCCGTACCTGTAGTACAGGGGCCTTACCGTAAAACACATATGTATACAGTATATACATCAGTGGTGACAACCACACTGGTCACCTTGGTGGCATTGGTCCAGGTCAAAATTTATGTAGTCAGCCACCCTGGGCAAACAGGGCATCCGTGACTTCACAGATGCACTTGTTGGCTCTTGGTTGGGATATGTCGCACAAGTCTCCTCTCAAGCCCTAAAATGATCCTGAGGCGTAGATGTTCAGGGCTATGGTGAACTTGATGGCCACCAGGGGTGAGTAGCCTCCTCCTGCACATGGTGCCAGGTTCACAAGGACATGGCACTGATGTTGCAACTTCTCCTTGTTGAGGCGAAGCCTCCTGCGGCACATGCTTTCCGTCATCTGCTCGAAGGACCAGCGACGCCTGGACACCTTGGGCCATTGCTGGCCAAGCCCTCTGGGTCTTTGCCTGGCCTGATGAGTGGCTGGGTCCTCAAGGTTTGAGGCGGGCCCTGCACATGAGCCACCACCTCCAGTCTCTGTTGATGCTGCTGCCACTGCCTTCTCTGGCTTCTGGTCACCTGGCCTGCCAACACCACCGGGAGGGCAGTTTCTGCAGGCTCCAAAATATCATTCATAGTGTCATAGTGTAGCGGGTAATATTAGTATAATATCTGTAAGGAATTGGAGCGGGTGATATTAATGTAATATCTGTAAGGTAGAGAGGATGAGATTAGTGTAATATCTGTAAGGTAGAGAGGATGAAAATAGTGTAATATCTGGAAGGAATTGGAGAGGGTGTGGTTAGTATAATATCTGTAAGGAATTGGAGAAGGTGAGATTAGTGTAATATCTGTAAGGAATTGGAGAGGGTGAGATTAGTGTAATATCTGTAAGGAACTGGGGGAGAGGGTGAGATTAGTGTAATATCTGTGTGGAATTGGAGAGGGTGAGATTCGTGTAATACCTGTAAGGTAGAGAGGGTGAGATTAGTGTCATATCTGTAAGGAATTGGAGCGGGTAATATTAGTGTAATATCTGTAAGGAATTGGAGCGGGTGATATTAGTGTAATATCTGTAAGGAATTGGAGCGGGTGAGATTAGTGTAATATCTGTAAAGTAGAGAGGGTGAGATGAGTGTAATATCTGTAATGTAGAGAAGCTGGGATTAGTGTAATATCTGTAATGTAGAGAGGGTGAGATTAGTATAATATCTGTAAGGAATTGGAGAGGGAGATTAGTGTAATATCTGTAAGGTAGAGAGGGTGAGATTAGTGTAATATCTGTAAGGAATTGGAGAGGGTGAGATTAGTGTAATATCTGTAAGGTAGAGAGGGTGAGATTAGTGTAATATCTAAGGAATTGGAGAAGGTGAGATTGGTGTAATATCTGTAAGGAATTGGAGAGGGTGAGATTAGTGTAATATTTGTAAGGAATTGGAGAGGGTGAGATTAGTGTAATATCTGTACGAAATTGGAGAGGGTGAGATTAGTGTAATATCTGTAACGTAGAGAGGATAAGATTAGTGTAATATCTGTAAAGTAGAGAGGATGAAAATAGTGTAATATCTGTAAGGAATTGGAGAGGGTGTGGTTAGTATAATATCTGTAAGGAATTGGAGAAGGTGAGATTAGTGTAATATCTGTAAGGAATTGGAGAGGGTGAGATTAGTATAATATCTGTAAGGAATTGGAGAGGGTGAGATTAGTGTAATATCTGTGTGGAATTGGAGAGGGTGAGATTCGTGTAATATCTGTAAGGTAGTGAGAGTGAGATTAGTGTAATATCTGTAAAGTAGAAAGGGTGAGGTTAGTGTAATATCTGTAAGGAATTGGTGAATGTGAGATTAGTGTAATATCTGTAAGGAATTGGAGAGGGTGAGATTAGTGTAATATCTGTAAGGAATTGGAGAGGGTGAGATTAGTGTAATATCTGTAAGGAATTGGAGAGGGTGAGATTAGTGTAATATCTGTAAGGAATTGGAGAGGGTGAGATTAGTGTAATATCTGTAAGGAATTGGAGAGGGTGAGATTAGTGTAATATCTGTAAGGTAGAGAGGGTGGGCTTTGTGTAATATCTAAGGAATTGGAGAGGGTGAGATTAGTGTAATATCTGAAAGGTAGAGAGGGTGAGGTTAACGTAATATCTAAGTTTTGGAGAGTGTGAGATTAGTGTAATATCTGTAATGTAGAGAGTGTGAGATTAGTGTAATATCTGTAATGTAGAGAGGGTGAGATTAGTGTAATATCTGTAAAGTAGAGAGTGGGAGATTAGTGAAGTTTCTGTAAGGAATTGGAGAGGGTGAGATTAGTGTAATATCTGTAATGTAGAGAGGGTGAGATTAGTGTCATATCTGTAAAGTAGAGAGGGTGAGATCAGTGTAATATCTATAAGGAATTGGAGAGAATGAGATTAGTGTAATATCTGTAAGGAATTGGAAAGCGTGAGATTAGTATGAGATCTGTAATGAATTGGAGAGGGTGAGATTAGTGTAATATATGTAAGGTAGAGAGGGTGAGATAAGTGTAATATCTAAGGAATTGGAGAGGGTGCGATTAGTGTATTATCTGTAAGGTAGCGAGGGTGAGGTTAACGTAACATCTAAGGAATTGGAGAGAGTGAGATTATTGTAATATCTGTACGGAATTGGAGAGGGTGAGATTAGTGCAATATCTGTAAGGAATTGGAGAGGGTGCGATTAGTGTAACATCAGTAAGGAATTGGAGAGGGTGAGATTAGTGTAATATCTGTAAGGTAGAGAGGGTGAGATTAGTGTAATATCTGTCAGGTAGTGAGGGTGAGGTTAACGTAATATCTGTGGAATTGGAGAGGGAGAGATTAGTGTAATATTTGTAATGTAGAGAGGGTGAGATTAGTGTAATATCTGTAAAGTAGAGAGGGTGTGATTAGTGTAATATTTGTTAGGAATTGGAGAGGGTGAGATTAGTGTAATAACTGTAAGGAAGAGAGGGTGAGATTAGTGTAATATCTGTAAGGAATTGGAGAGGGTGAGATTAGTGTAATATCTGTAAGGAATTGGAGATGGTGAGATTAGTGTAATATCTGTAAGGAATTGGAGAGGGTGAGATTAGTGTAATATCTGTAAAGTAGAGAGGGTGAGATTAGTGTAATATCTGTAATGTAGAGAGGGTGAGATTAGTGTAAAGATGGAAAGTAGAGAGTGTGAGATTAGTGTAATTTCTGTAAGGAATTGGAGAGGGTGAGATTAGTGTCATATCTGTAAAGTAGAGAGCGTGAGATCAGTGTAATATCTATAAGGAATGGGAGAGAATGAGATTGGTGTAATATCTGTAAAGGAATTGGCGAGGGTGAGATTACTGTAATATCGGTAAGGAATTGGAGTGTGTGAGATTAGTGTAATATCTGTATGGAATAGGAGAGGATGAGATTAGTGTAAAATCTGTAAGGAATTGGAGAGTGTGAGATTAGTGTAATAGCTGTAAGGTATTGGAGAGGATGAGATTAGTGTAATATCTGTCAGGAATTGGAGAGGGTGAGATTAGTGTAATATCGGTAAGGAATTGTAGAGTGTGACATTAGTGTAATATCTGTATGGAATTGGAGAGGGTGAGATTAGTGTAATATCTGTAAGGATGTGGAGAGGGTGAGATTAGTGTAATATCTGTAAGGAATTGGAGAGGGTGTGATTAGTGTAATATCTGTACGCAATTAGACAGGATGAGATTAGTGTAATATCTGTAAGGAATTGGAGAAGGTGAGATTAGTGTAATATCTGTAATGTTGAGAGGGTCAGATTCGTGTAATATCTGTAAAGAATTGGTGAGGGTGGGATTAGTGTAATATCTGTAAAGTAGAGAGGGTGATATTAGTGTAATATCTAAGGAATTGGAGAGGGTGAGATTAGTGTAATATATGTAAGGTAGAGAGGGTTAGGTTAAAGTAATATCTAAGGAATTGGAGAGGGTGAGATTAGTGTAATATCTGTAATGTAGAGAGGGTGAGATTAGTGTAATATCTGTAAAGTAGAGAGGGTGAGATTAGTGTAATATCTGTAAGGAATTGGAGAGGGTGAGATTAGTGTGATATCAGCAAAGTAGAGAGGGTGAGATTAGTGTAATATCTTTAAGGAATTTGAGAGGATGAGATTAGTGTAATATCTGTACGGAATTGGACAGGATGAGATTAGTGTAATGTCTGTAAAGAATTTGAGTGGGTGAGTTTAGTGTAATATCTGTAAAATAGAGAGGGTGAGATTAGTGTAATATCTGTATGGAATTGGAGAGGGTGAGATTAGTGTAATATCTGTAAGGATGTGGAGAGGGTGAGATTAGTGTAACATCTGTCAGGAATTGGAGAGGGTGAGATTAGTGTAATATCTGTAATGTAGAGAGGGTGAGATTAGTGTAATATCTGTAAAGTAGAGAGGGTGAGATTAGTGTAATAACTGTAAGGAAGAGAGGGTGAGATTAGTGTAATATCTGTAATGAATTGGAGAGGGTGAGATTAGTGTAATATCTGTAAGGAATTGGAGAGGTGAGATTAGTGTAATATCTGTAAGGAATTGGAGAGCGTTAGATTAGTATGATATGTGTAAGGAATTGGAGAGGGTCAGATTAGTGTAATATCTGTAAAGTAGAGAGGGTGAGATTAGTGTAATATCTGTAATGTAGAAAGGGTGAGGTTAGTGTAATATCTGTAAGGAATTGGTGAATGTGAGATTAGTGTAATATCTGTAAGGAATTGGAGAGGGTGAGATTAGTGTAATATCTGTAAGGAATTGGAGAGGGTGAGATTAGTGTAATATCTGTAAGGAATTGGAGAGGGTGAGATTAGTGTAATATCTGTAAGGAATTGGAGAGGGTGAGATTAGTGTAATATCTGTAAGGAATTGGAGAGGGTGAGATTAGTGTAATATCTGTAAGGAAGAGAGGGTGGGCTTTGTGTAATATCTAAGGAATTGGAGAGGGTGAGATTAGTGTAATATCTGAAAGGTAGAGAGGGTGAGGTTAACGTAATATCTAAGTTTTGGAGAGTGTGAGATTAGTGTAATATCTGTAATGTAGAGAGTGTGAGATTAGTGTAATATCTGTAATGTAGAGAGGGTGAGATTAGTGTAATATCTGTAAAGTAGAGAGTGGGAGATTAGTGAAGTTTCTGTAAGGAATTGGAGAGGGTGAGATTAGTGTAATATCTGTAATGTAGAGAGGGTGAGATTAGTGTCATATCTGTAAAGTAGAGAGGGTGAGATCAGTGTAATATCTATAAGGAATTGGAGAGAATGAGATTAGTGTAATATCTGTAAGGAATTGGCGAGGGTGAGATTACTGTGATATCGGTAAGGAATTGGAGAGTGTGAGATTAGTGTAATATCTGTATTGAATTGGAGAGGGTGAGATTAGTGTAATATCTGTAAGGAATTTGAGAGGTTGAAATTAGTGTAATATCTATAAAATAGAGAGGGTGAGATTAGTGTAATATCTGGAAGGAATTGGAGAGGGTGAGATTAGTGTAATATCTGTAAAGTAGAGAGGGTGAGATTAGTGTAATATCTAAGGAATTGGAGAGGGTGCGATTAGTGTATTATCTGTAAGGTAGCGAGGGTGAGGTTAACGTAACATCTAAGGAATTGGAGAGAGTGAGATTATTGTAATATCTGTACGGAATTGGAGAGGGTGAGATTAGTGCAATATCTGTAAGGAATTGGAGAGGGTGCGATTAGTGTAACATCAGTAAGGAATTGGAGAGGGTGAGATTAGTGTAATATCTGTAAGGTAGAGAGGGTGAGATTAGTGTAATATCTGTCAGGAAGTGAGGGTGAGGTTAACGTAATATTCTTGGAATTGGAGAGGGAGAGATTAGTGTAATATTTGTAATGTAGAGAGGGTGAGATTAGTGTAATATCTGTAAAGTAGAGAGGGTGTGATTAGTGTAATATTTGTTAGGAATTGGAGAGGGTGAGATTAGTGTAATAACTGTAAGGAAGAGAGGGTGAGATTAGTGTAATATCTGTAAGGAATTGGAGAGGGTGAGATTAGTGTAATATCTGTAAGCAATTGGAGAGGGTGAGATTAGTGTAATTTCTGTAAGGAATTGGAGAGGGTGAGATTAGTGTAATATCTGTAATGTAGAGAGGGTGAGATTAGTGTAATATCTGTAATGTAGAGAGGGTGAGATTAGTGTAAAGATGGAAAGTAGAGAGTGTGAGATTAGTGTAATTTCTGTAAGGAATTGGAGAGGGTGAGATTAGTGTCATATCTGTAAAGTAGAGAGCGTGAGATCAGTGTAATATCTATAAGGAATGGGAGAGAATGAGATTGGTGTAATATCTGTAAAGGAATTGGCGAGGGTGAGATTACTGTAATATCGGTAAGGAATTGGAGTGTGTGAGATTAGTGTAATATCTGTATGGAATTGGAGAGGATGAGATTAGTGTAAAATCTGTAAGGAATTGGAGAGTGTGAGATTAGTGTAATAGCTGTAAGGTATTGGAGAGGATGAGATTAGTGTAATATCTGTCAGGAATTGGAGAGGGTGAGATTAGTGTAATATCGGTAAGGAATTGTAGAGTGTGACATTAGTGTAATATCTGTATGGAATTGGAGAGGGTGAGATTAGTGTAATATCTGTAAGGATGTGGAGAGGGTGAGATTAGTGTAATATCTGTAAGGAATTGGAGAGGGTGTGATTAGTGTAATATCTGTACGCAATTAGACAGGATGAGATTAGTGTAATATCTGTAAGGAATTGGAGAAGGTGAGATTAGTGTAATATCTGGGGCCTCACGGTAGCATGGTGGTTAGCATCAATGCTTCACAGCTCCAGGGTCCCAGGTTCGATTCCCGGCTGGGTCACTGTCTGTGTGGAGTCTGCACGTCCTCCCCGTGTGTGCGTGGGTTTCCTCCGGGTGCTCCGGTTTCCTCCCACAGTCCAAAGATGTGCGGGTTAGGTGGATTGGCCATGCTAAATTGCCCATAGTGTAAGGTTAATGGGGGGATTGTTGGGTTACAGGTATACGGGTTACGTGGGTTTAAGTAGGGTGATCATTGCTCTGCACAACATTGAGGGCCGAAGGGCCTGTTCTGTGCTGTACTGTTCTATGTTCTATGTTCTATCTGTAATGTTGAGAGGGTCAGATTCGTGTAATATCTGTAAGGAATTGGTGAGGGTGAGATTAGTGTAATATCTGTAAAGTAGAGAGGGTGATATTAGTGTAATATCTAAGGAATTGGAGAGGGTGAGATTAGTGTAATATATGTAAGGTAGAGAGGGTTAGGTTAAAGTAATATCTAAGGAATTGGAGAGGGTGAGATTAGTGTAATATCTGTAATGTAGAGAGGGTGAGATTAGTGTAATATCTGTAAAGTAGAGAGGGTGAGATTAGTGTAATATCTGTAAGGAATTGGAGAGGGTGAGATTAGTGTGATATCAGCAAAGTAGAGAGGGTGAGATTAGTGTAATATCTTTAAGGAAGTTGAGAGGATGAGATTAGTGTAATATCTGTACAGAATTGGACAGGATGAGATTAGTGTAATATCTGTAAAGAATTTGAGTGGGTGAGTTTAGTGTAATATCTGTAAAATAGAGAGGGTGAGATTAGTGTAATATCTGTATGGAATTGGAGAGGGTGAGATTAGTGTAATATCTGTAAGGATGTGGAGAGGGTGAGATTAGTGTAATATCTGTCAGGAATTGGAGAGGGTGAGATTAGTGTAATATCTGTAATGTAGAGAGGGTGAGATTAGTGTAATATCTGTAAAGTAGAGAGGGTGAGATTAGTGTAATAACTGTATGGAATTGGAGAGGGTCATATTAGTGTAATATCTGTAAGGAAGAGAGGGTGAGATTAGTGTAATATCTGTAATGAATTGGAGAGGGTGAGATTAGTGTAATATCTGTAAGGAATTGGAGAGGTTGAGATTAGTGTAATATCTGTAAGGAATTGGAGAGCGTTAGATTAGTATGATATGTGTAAGGAATTGGAGAGGGTCAGATTAGTGTAATATCTGTAAAGTAGAGAGGGTGAGATTAGTGTAATATCTGTAAGGTAGAGAGGGTGAGGTTAATGTAATTTATTTGATGAATTGGAGAGGTTGAGGTTAATGTAATATCTGTAAAGTAGAGAGGGTGAAATGAGTGTAATATCTGTAAATTAGAGAGGGTGAGATTAGTGTAAAATCTGTAAAGTAGAGAGGGTGAGATTAATGTAATATCTGTAGGGAATTGGAGAGGGTGAGATTAGTGTAATATCTGTAAGGAATTGGAGATGGTGAAATGAGTGTAATGTCGGTAAATTAGAGAGGGTGAAATGAGTGTTATATCTGTAAGGTAGAGAGGGTGAGATTAGTGTAATATCGGTAAAGTAGAGAGGGTTAAATTCATGTAATTTATGTGAGGTATTGGAGAGGGTGAGATTAGTGTAATATCTGTAAAGTAGAGAGGGTGAGATTAGTGTAATGTCTGAAAGGTAGAGAGGGTGAGATTAGTGTAATATCTGTAAAGTAGAGAGGGTGAGATTAGTGTAATATCTGTAAAGTAGAGAGTGTGAGATTAGTGTAATATCTGTAAGGAATTGGAGAGGGTGAGATTAGTGTAATATCTGTAAGAAGAGAGGGTGAGATTAGTGTAATATCTGTAAGGAATAGAGGGTGGGATTAGTGCAATATCTGTAAGGAATTGGAGAGGGTGCGATTAATGTAATATCTGTAACGTCGAGAGGGTGAGATTAGTGTAATATCTGTAAGGTAGAGAGGGCGAAATTCATGTAATATATGAAAGGAATTGGAAAGCGTGAGATTAGTGTAATATCTGTAAGGTAGAGAGGGTGAGATCAGTGTAATATCTATAAGTATTATGGAGAGAGTGAGATTAGTGTAATATCTGTAAGGAATTAGAGAGGGTGAGATTAGTGTAATATCTGTATGGAATTGGAGAGGGTGAGATTAGTGTAATATCTGTAAGGAATTGGAGAGGGTGAGATTAGTGTAATATCTGTATGGAATTGGAGAGTGTGAGATTAGTGTAATATCTGTAAGGAATTGGAGAGGGTGAGATTAGTGTAATATCTGTAAGGAATTGGAGCGGTTAAGAATAGTGTAATATCTGTAAGGGAATTGGAGAGGATGAGATTTCTGTAATATCTGTAAAGGAAATTGGAGAGCGTGAGACTTAGTGTAATATCGGTAAGGAATTGGAGAGTGTGAGATTAGTGTAATATCTGTATGGAATTGGCGAGGGTGAGAATTAGTGGAATATCTGTAAGGAATTGAGAGGGTGAGATTCGTGTAATATGTGTGAGGAATTGGAGAGGGTGAGATTCGTGTAATCTGTACGGAATTGGACAGGATGAGATTAGTGTAATATCTGTATGGAATTGGAGAGGGTGAGATTAGAGAAATATCTGTAAAGAAGAGATGGTGAGATTAGTGTAATATCTAAGGAATTGGAGAGAGTGAGATTAGTGTAATATCCATAAGGTAGAGAGGGTGAGGTTAAAGTAATATCTAAGGAATTGGAGAGGGTGAGTTTATTGTAATATCTGTAATGTAGAGAGGGTGAGATTTGTGTAATATCTGTAAAGTAGAGAGGGTGAGATTAGTGTAATATCTGTAAGGAATTGGAGAGGGTGAGATTAGTGTAATATCTGTAAAGTAGAGAGAGTGAGATTAGTGTAATAGAGAGGGTGAGTTTAGTGTAATATCTGTAAAGTAGAGAGGGTGAGATTTGTGTAATATCTGTAAGGTACAGAGGGTGAGAATCATGTATTATATGTAAGGAATTGGAGAGGGTGAGATTAGTGTAATATGTGTATGGAATTGGAGATGGTGAGATTAGTGTAATATCTGTTAGGAATTGGAGAGGGTGAGATTAGTGTAATATCTGTAAGGAATTGGAGAGGGTGGGATTAGTATGATGTCTGTCAGGAATTGGAGAGGGTGAGATTAGTGTAATGTCTGTAAGGAATTGGAAAGCGTGAGATTAGTATGAGATCTGTAATGAATTGGAGAGGGTGAGATTAGTGTAATATATGTAAGGTAGAGAGGGTGAGATTCGTGTTATATCTGTAAAGTAGAGAGGGTGAGATTAGTGTAATGTCTGAAAGGTAGAGAGGGTGAGATTAGTGTAATATCTGTAAGGTAGAGAGGGTGAGATTAGTGTAATATCTGCAAGGAAATGGAGAGGGTGAGATTAGTGTAATATCTGTAAAGAATTAGAGAGGGTGAGATTAGTGTTAAATCTGTAAGGAATTGCAGAGGGTGAGATCATGTAATGTCTGTCAGGTAGAGAGGGTGAAATGAGTCTAATATCTGTAAGGTAGAGAGGGTGAGATTAGTGTAATATCTGAAAAGTAGAGAGGGTGAGATTCATGTAATTTATGTGAGGAATTGGAGAGGGTGAGATTAATGTAATATCTGTAAAGTAGAGAGGGTGAGATTAGTGTAATATCTGTAAGGTAGAGAGGGTGAGGTTACTGTAATATCTAAGGAATTGGAGAGGGTGAGATTTGTGTAACATCTCTAATGTAGAGAGGGTCAGATTAGTGTAATATCTGTAAAGTAGAGAGTGTGAGATTAGTGTAATATCTGTAAGGAATTGGAGAGGGTGAGATTAGTGTAATATCTGTAAGGACGAGAGGGTGAGATTAGTGCAATATCTGTAAGGAATAGAGGGTGGGATTAGTGCAATATCTGTAAGGAATTGGAGAGGGTGCGATTAATGTAATATCTGTAACGTCGAGAGGGTGAGATTAGTGTAATATCTGTAAGGTAGAGAGGGCGAGATTCATGTAATATATGAAAGGAATTGGAAAGCGGAGATTAGTGTAATATCTGTAAGGTAGAGAGGGTGAGATCAGTGTAATATCTATAAGTATTATGGAGAGAGTGAGATTAGTGTAATATCTGTAAGGAATTAGAGATTGTGAGATTAGTGTAATATCGGTATGGAATTGGAGAGGGTGAGATTAGTGTAATATCTGTAAGGAATTGGAGAGGGTGAGATTAGTGTAATATCTGTATGGAATTGGAGAGTGTGTGATTAGTGTAATATCTGTTAGGAATTGGAGAGGGTGAAATTAGTGTAATATCTGTAAGGAATTGGAGCGGTTAAGAATAGTGTAATATCTATAAGGAATTGGAGAGGATGAGATTTCTGTAATATCTGTAAGGAATTGGAGAGCGTGAGATTAGTGTAATATCGGTAAGGAATTGGAGAGTGTGAGATTAGTGTAATATCTGTATGGAATTGGCGAGGGTGAGATTAGTGTAATATCTGTAAGGAATTGGAGAGGGTGAGATTCGTGTAATATGTGTGAGGAATTGGAGAGGGTGAGATTCGTGTAATATCTGTACGGAATTGGACAGGGTGAGATTCGTGTAATATGTGTGAGGAATTGGAGAGGGTGAGATTCGTGTAATATCTGTACGGAATTGGACAGGATGAGATTAGTGTAATATCTGTAAGGAATTGGAGAGGGTGAGATTAGTGAAATATCTGTAAAGTAGAGATGGTGAGATTAGTGTAATATCTAAGGAATTGGAGAGAGTGAGATTAGTGTAATATCCATAAGGTAGAGAGGGTGAGGTTAAAGTAATATCTAAGGAATTGGAGAGGGTGAGTTTATTGTAATATCTCTAATGTAGAGAGGGTGAGATTTGTGTAATATCTGTAAAGTAGAGAGGGTGAGATTAGTGTAATATCTGTAAGGAATTGGAGAGGTGAGATTAGTGTAATATCTGTAAAGTAGAGAGAGTGAGATTAGTGTAATAGAGAGGGTGAGTTTAGTGTAATATCTGTAAAGTAGAGAGGGTGAGATTTGTGTAATATCTGTAAGGTACAGAGGGTGAGAATCATGTATTATATGTAAGGAATTGGAGAGGGTGAGATTAGTGTAATATGTGTATGGAATTGGAGATGGTGAGATTAGTGTAATATCTGTTAGGAATTGGAGAGGGTGGGATTAGTATGATGTCTGTCAGGAATTGGAGAGGGTGAGATTAGTGTAATGTCTGTAAGGAATTGGAAAGCGTGAGATTAGTATGAGATCTGTAATGAATTGGAGAGGGTGAGATTAGTGTAATATATGTAAGGTAGAGAGGGTGAGATTCGTGTTATATCTGTAAAGTAGAGAGGGTGAGATTCATGTAATTTATGTGAGGAATTGGAGAGGGTGATATTAGTGTAATGTCTGTAAGGAATTGGAGAGGGTGAGATCAGTGTAATGTCTGTAAGGAATTGGAGAGGGTGAGATTATTGTAATATCTGTAAGGAATTACTGAGGGTGAGATCAGTGTAATGTCTGTAAGGTAGAGAGGGTGAAATGAGTCTAATATCTGTAAGGTAGAGAGGGTGAGATTAGTGTAATATCTGAAAAGTAGAGAGGGTGAGATTCATGTAATTTATGTGAGGAATTGGAGAGGGTGAGATTAATGTAATATCTGTAAAGTAGAGAGGGTGAGATTAGTGTAATTTATGTAAGGTAGAGAGGGTGAGGTTACTGTAATATCTAAGGAATTGGAGAGGGTGAGATTAGTGTAACATCTGTAATGTAGAGAGGGTCAGATTAGTGTAATATCTGTAAAGTAGAGAGTGTGAGATTAGTGTAATATCTGTAAGGAATTGGAGAGGGTGAGATTAGTGTAATATCTGTAAGGAAGAGAGGGTGAGATTAGTGTAATATCTGTAAGGAAGAGAGGGTGAGATTAGTGCAATATCTGTAAGAAATTGGAGAGGGTGCGATTAATGTAATATCTGTAACGTCGAGAGGGTGAGATTAGTGTAATATCTGTAAGGTAGAGAGGGCGAGATTCATGTAATATATGAAAGGAATTGGAAAGCGTGAGATTAGTGTAATATCTGTAAGGTAGAGAGGGTGAGATCAGTGTAATATCTATAAGTATTATGGAGAGAGTGAGATTAGTGTAATATCTGTAAGGAATTAGAGATTGTGAGATTAGTGTAATATCGGTATGGAATTGGAGAGGGTGAGATTAGTGTAATATTTGTAAGGAATTGGAGAGGGTGAGATTAGTGTAATATCTGTATGGAATTGGAGAGTGTGTGATTAGTGTAATATCTGTTAGGAATTGGAGAGGGTGAAATTAGTGTAATATCTGTAAGGAATTGGAGCGGTTGAGAATAGTGTAATATCTGTAAGGAATTGGAGAGGATGAGATTTCTGTAATATCTGTAAGGAATTGGAGAGCGTGAGATTAGTGTAATATCAGTAAGGAATTGGAGAGTGTGAGATTAGTGTAATATCTGTATGGAATTGGCGAGGGTGAGATTAGTGTAATATCTGTAAGGAATTGGAGAGGGTGAGATTCGTGTAATATGTGTAAGGAATTGGAGAGGGTGAGATTCGTGTAATATCTGTACGGTATTGGACAGGATGAGATTAGTGTAATATCTGTAAGGAATTGGAGAGGGTGAGATTAGTGAAATATCTGTAAAGTAGAGATGGTGAGATTAGTGTAATATTTAAGGAATTGAGAGAGTGAGATTAGTGTAATATCCATAAGGTAGTGAGGGTGAGGTTAAAGTAATATCTAAGGAATTGGAGAGGGTGAGTTTATTGTAATATCTGTAATGTAGAGAGGGTGAGTTTTGTGTAATATCTGTAAAGTAGAGAGGGTGAGATTAGTGTAATATCTGTAAGGAATTGGAGAGGGTGAGATTAGTGTAATATCTGTAAAGTAGAGAGAGTGAGATTAGTGTAATAGAGAGGGTGAGTTTAGTGTAATATCTGTAAAGTAGAGAGGGTGAGATTTGTGTAATATCTGTAAGGTACAGAGGGTGAGAATCATGTATTATATGTAAGGAATTGGAGAGTGTGAGATTAGTGTAATATGTGTATGGAATTGGAGATGGTGAGATTAGTGTAATATCTGTTAGGAATTGGAGAGGGTGAGATTAGTGTAATATCTGTAAGGAATTGGAGAGGGTGGGATTAGTATGATGTCTGTCAGGAATTGGAGAGGGTGAGATTAGTGTAATGTCTGTAAGGAATTGGAAAGCGTGAGATTAGTATGAGATCTGTAATGAATTGGAGAGGGTGAGATTAGTGTAATATATGTAAGGTAGAGAGGGTGAGATTCGTGTTATATCTGTAAAGTACAGAGGGTGAGATTCATGTAATTTATGTGAGGAATTGGAGAGGGTGATATTAGTGTAATGTCTGTAAGGAATTGGAGAGGGTGAGATCAGTGTAATGTCTGTAAGGAATTGGAGAGGGTGAGATTACTGTAATATCTGTAAGGAATTAGTGAGGGTGAGATCAGTGTAATGTCTGTAAAGTAGAGAGGGTGAAATGAGTGTAATATCTGTAAGGTAGAAAGGGTGAGATTAGTGTAATATCTGTGAAGTAGAAAGGGTGAGATTGGTGTAATATCTGTCAGGTAGAGAAGGTGAGAATCGTGTAATATCTGTAAGGAATTGGAGAGGGTGGGATTAGTGTACTATCTGTAAGGAATTGGAGAGGGTGAGATCAGTGTAATGTCTGTAAGGTAGAGTGGGTGAAATGAGTGTAATATATGTGAGGAATTGGAGAGGGTGAGATTAGTGTAGTATCTGTAAGGAATTGGAGAGGGTGAGATCAGTGTAAGACCTATAAGGTATAGAGGGTGAAATGAGTGTAATATCTGTCAGGTAGAGAGGGTGAGATTAGTGTAATATCTGTAAGGAATTGGGGAGGGTGATAGCAGTGTAATATCTGTAAAGTAGAAAGGGTCAGATCAGTGTAATATCTATAAGGAATTGGAGAGAGTGAGATTAGTGTAATATCTGTAAGGAATTTGAGAGGGTGAGATCAGTGTGATATCTGTAAGGTAGAGAGGGTGAAATGAGTGTAATATCTGTCAGTAATTGGAGATGGTGAGATTAGTGAAACATCTGTAAGGAATTGGAGAATGTGAGATTAGTGTAAAATAGAACATAGAACAGTACAGCACAGAACAGGCCCTTCGGCCCTCAATGTTGTGCCGAGCAATGATCACCCTACTCAAACCCACGTATCCACCCTATACCCGTAACCCAACAACCCCCCCCCCCCCCCCCCCCCCCCCCCCCTCCCCTCACTTTTTAGAACACTACGGGCAATTTAGCATGGCCAATCCACCTAACCCGCACATCTTTGGACTGTGGGAGGAAACAGGAGCACCCGGAGGAAACCCACGCACACACGTTGAGGACGTGCAGACTCCGCACAGACAGTGACCCAGCCGGGAACCGAACCTGAGACCCTGGAGCTGTGAAGCATTTATGCTAACCACCATGCTACCATGCTATCTGTAAGGAATTGGAGAGGGTGAGATTAGTGTCATATCTGTAAGGAATTGGAGAGGGTGAGATTAGTGTAATATCTGTAAGGAAGTGGAGACGGTGAGATTAGTGTAATATCTGTAAGGTAGAGAAGGTGAGATTAGTGTAATATCTGTAAAGTAGAGAACGTGAGATTTGTGTCATATCTGTAAAGAATTGGACAGGGTGAGATTAGTGTAATAACTGTAAAATCGAGAGGGTGAGATTAGTGTAATATCTGTAAGAACATAAGAACTAGGAGCAGGAGTAGGCCATCTGGCCCCTCGAGCCTGCTCCGCCATTCAATTAGATCATGGCTGATCTTTTGTGGACACAGCTCCACTTTCCGGCCCGAACACCATAACCCTTAATCCCTTTATTCTTCAAAAAACTATCTATCTTTACCTTAAAAACATGTAATGAAGGAGCTTCAACTGCTTCACTGGGCAAGGAATTCCATAGATTCACAACCCTTTGGGTGAAGAAGTTCCTCCTAAACTCAGTCCTAAATCTACTTCCCCTTATTTTGAGGCTATGTCCCTATTTTGAGCTATGTCCCCTATTTTGAGGCTATGTCCCCTATTTTGAGGCTATGTCCCCTATTTTGAGGCTATGTCCACCAAAGGAAGTGGAGAGAGTGAGATCTGTAATATCTGTAAGGTAGAGAAGGTGAGATTAGTGTAATATCTGTAAAGTAGAGAGGGTGAGATTAGTGTAATATCTGTAAGGAACTGGAGAGGGTGAGATTAGTTTTATATCTGCAAGGAATTGGAGAGTGTGAGATTAGTTTGATATCTGTAATGAATTGGAGAGGGTGAGACTAGTGTTATATCTGTAAGGAACGGGAGAGGGTGAGATTCGTGTAATATCTGTAAGAAATTGGAGAGGGTGAGATTAGTGTAATACCTGTAAGGAATTGGAGAGGCTGAGATTAGTGTAATATCTGTAAGGAATTGGAGATGGTGAGATTAATGTAATATCTGTAAGGAATTGGAGAGGGAGATTAGTGTAATATCTGTAAGAACATAAGAACATAAGAACTAGGAGCAGGAGTAGGCCATCTGGCCCCTCGATCCTGCTCCGCCATTCAATTAGATCATGGCTGATCTTTTGTGGACTCAGCTCCACTTTCCGGCCCGAACACCATAACCCTTAATCCCTTTATTCTTCAAAAAACTGTCTATCTTTACCTTAAAAACATGTATTGAAGGAGCCTCAACTGCTTCACTGGGCAAGAAATTACATAGATTCACAACCCTTTGGGTGAAGAAGTTCCTCCTAAACTCAGTCCTAAATCTACTTCCCCTTATTTTGAGGCTATGTCCCCTAGTTTTGCTGTCACCCGCCAGTGGAATCAACCTGCCCGCATCTATCCTATCTATTCCCTTCATAATTTTAAATGTTTCTATAAGATCCCCCCTCATCCTTCTAAATTCCAACAAGTACAGTCCCAGTCTACTCAACCTCTCCTCATAATCCAACCCCTTCAGCTCTGGGATTAACCTAGTGAATCTCCTCTGCACACCCTCCAGCGCCAGTACGTCCTTTCTCAAGTAAGGAGACCAAAACTGAACACAATACTCCAGGTGTGGCCGCACTAACACCTTATACAATTGCAACATAACCTCCCTAGTCTTAAACTCCATCCCTCTAGCAATGAAGGACAAAATTCCATTTGCCTTCTTAATCACCTGTTGCACTTGTAAACCAACCTTCTGTGACTCATGCACTAGCACACCCAAGTCTCTCTGAACAGCGGCATGCTTTAATATTTTATCGTATAGATAATAATCCCGTTTGCTGTTATTCCTACCAAAATGGATAACCTCACATTTGTCAACATTGTATTCCATCTGCCAGACCCTAGCCCATTCACTTAACCTATCCAAATCCCTCTGCAGACTTCCAGTATCCTCTGCACTTTTCGCTTTACCACTCATCTTAGTGTCATCTGCAAACTTGGACACATTGCCCTTGGTCCCCAACTCCAAATCATCTATGTAAATTGTGAACAATTGTGGGCCCAACACGGATCCCTGAGGGACACCACTAGCTACTGATTGCCAACCAGAGAAACACCCATTAATCCCAACTCTTTGCTTTCTATTAATTAACCAATCCCCTATCCATGCTACTACTTTACCCTTAATGCCATGCATCTTTATCTTATGCAGCAACCTTTTGTGTGGCACCTTGTCAAAGGCTTTCTGGAAATCCAGATATACCACATCCACCGGCTCCCCGTTATCTACTGTACTGGTAATGTCCTCAAAAAATTCCACTAAATTAGTTAGGCATGACCTGCCCTTTACGAACCCATGCTGCGTCTGCCCAATGGGACAATTTCTATCCAGATGCCTCGCAATTTCTTCCTTGATGATAGATTCCAGCATCTTCCCTATTACCGAAGTTAAACTCACTGGCCTATAATTTCCTGCTTTCTGCCTACCTCCTTTTTTAAACAGTGGCGTCACGTTTGCTAATTTCCAATCCACCTGGACCACCCCAGAGTCTAGTGAATTTCGGTAAATTATCACTAGTGCATCTGCAATTTCCCTAGCCATCTCTTTTAGCACTCTGGGATGCATTCCATCAGGGCCAGTAGACTTGTCTACCTTTAGCCCCATTAGCTTGCCCATCACTACCTCCTTAGTGATAACAATCCTCTCAAGGTCCTCACCTGTCATAGCCTAATTTCTATCAGTCGCTGGCATGTTATTTGTGTCTTCCACTGTGAAGACCGACCCAAAAAACCTGTTCAGTTCCTCAGCCATTTCCTCATTTCCCATTATTAAAACTCCCTTCTCATCCTCTAAAGGACCAATATTTACCTTAGCCACTCTTTTTTGTCTTATATATTTGTAAAAACTTTTACTGTCTGTTTTTATATTCTGAGCAAGTTTACTCTCATACTCTATCTTACTCTTCTTTATAGCTTTTTTAGTAGCTTTCTGTTGCCCCCTAAAGATTTCCCAGTCCTCTAATCTCCCAGCAATCTTTGCCACTTTATATGCTTTTTCCTTCAATTTGATACTCTCCCTTATTTCCTTAGATATCCACGGTCGATTTTCCCTCTTTCTTCCGTCCTTCCTTTTTGTTGGTATAAACCTTTGCTGAGCACTGTGAAAAATCGCTTGGAAGGTTCTCCACTGTTCCTCAACTGTTCCACCATAAAGTCTTAGCTCCCAGTCTACCTTAGCTAGTTCTTCTCTCATCCCCTTGTAATCTCTTTTGTTTAAACACAAAACACTAGTATTTGATTTTACTTTCTCACCCTCCATCTGTATTTTAAATTCCACCATATTGTGATCGCTCCTTCCAAGAGGATCCCTAACTATGAGATCATGAATCAATCCTGTCTCATTACAAAGAACAAGATCTAGGACCGCTTGTTCCCTCGTAGGTTCCATTACATACTGTTCTAGGAAACTATCGCGGATACATTCTATAAAGTCCTCCTCAAGGTTGCCTTGACCGACCTGGTTAAACCAATCGACATGTAGATTAAAATCCCCCATGATAACTACTGTACTATTTCTACATGCATCAGTTATTTCTTTGTTTATTGCCTGTCCCACCATATCGTTACTATTTGGTGGCCAATAGACTAATCCTATCAGTGACTTTTCCGCCTTACTATTCCTGATTTCCACCCAAATGGATTCAACCTTATCCTCCATAGCACCGATGTCATCCCTTACTATTGCCCGGATGTCATCCTTAAATAACAGAGCAACACCACCTCCTTTACCATCCACTCTGTCCTTCCGAATACTTTGATACCCTCGGATATTTAACTCCCAGTCGTGACCATCCTTTAACCATGTTTCAGTAATGGCCACTAAATCATAGTCATTTAAGATGATTTGTGCCATCAACTCATTTACTTTATTCCGAATACTACGAGCATTCAGGTAAAGTACACTTATGCTGGTTTTTTTACCTCTGTTTTGAATCTTAACATCTCCAGTTTTATTCCTTTTGTTATTACTGGGCCTATTCACTGTACCTTGTACTGTCGCCCTTTTAGATTTTTGACTATGTCTTCTCTGCCTTGCACTTTTCCCCTTACTTCCTTTTGCTTCTGTCCCGGTTTTACTACCTTCCAACTTCCTGCATCGGTTCCCATCCCCCTGCCACATTAGTAAGGTAGAGAGGGTGAGATAAGTGTAATATCTGTAAGGAATTGGAGAGGGTGAGATTAGTGTAATAAATGTAAAATCGAGAGGGTGAGATTAGTGTTATATCTGTAAGGAAGTGGAGAGGGTGAGATTAGTGTAATATCTGTATGGAATTGGAGAGGTGAGATTAGTGTAATATCTGTAAGGAATTGGAGAGGGTGATAGTAGTGTAATATCTGTAAGGAATTGGAGAGGGTGAGATGTGTAATCTGTATGAGAGGGTGAAAGTGTATATCTGTAAGGAATTAGAGAGTAGTGTATATCTGTAGGATTGGAGGGTGAGATTAGTGTATATCTGTAAGGATTGGAGAGTGTGATTAGTGAATA